>NC_041383.1:395914641-395942774 GCF_002162155.2 Triticum dicoccoides | reverse complement strand
CTGCATCGGCCTCCCGACCGCCGCCCGGCCGGAGACTCTTTCCCGACGATGTCATCCACAACAACAGCTCGATGTCCCTCATCCACCGCACCGGATGAGGATCCATCGTTGATCTCGTCGTCATGCCAGATCAGTCGCCCCATCCTCCACCTCCAAGGAGCTGCCCCGATGTTTGCCTCGTCTATCGCGCCACCTCCATCCACACAGCGCCGTCTTGACCTACCCCACCGGAACCGCAACACCCTCACCAATTCCTCCGATGAAGTCGAGGCCTACTCGGTGCCACCAAGGAGGTTCTGCACTCACCACTGCATTTTATCTTTTATTCAATCTCATGGGGCTATCGGTGCTCGATACTGAGCAGCCCTGGCGGGTCTCCATCAACGGCACCGTCACCGGCCACTTCCTCCATAGCGTCTCTCCCCATGTCATTGCTTCCTCGGTGGCGACTTCCACACCGGCACTAGCTGTTGCTGCTTCGGCTCTCGCTCACGCTGCTGCTGTTGCTCCGGCTCTCGCTCGCGTTGCGGCTCTATTCTTGCTGTCAGTCGCGCTGCTGCACTGCTCTTGCTTTTGTTCATGCTGCTGCTCTACTCTGCTATTGCTGTCGATCGCGCTTCTACTTTGCTCTTGCTCTCATTCGTGTTGCTGCTCCGCTCTTGTTCTCCTTCGTGCTCCTGCTCCGCTCTTTCTGTCGTTCGTGCTGCTACTTTGCTCTTGCTCTCGCTCGCGCTGCTGCTGCTACACAACCTGTGGCAGCTACATGAGTTGTTGATTTAGCAGTCGCTCGCGGTGCTGCTGCATGAGCTGCTCTCTGCTAGTGCATTCCCTACTCGAGCGGCTGCTGATTTAGATCACTGCTTCTTTGCTACTAGTTCTCGAACGCCCTAAACTTCTATTGTAGTGCTCTGCTACTAGTTCAATCAGTTTCATCAGTAAAATTCAGTTTCGACAATAAAATTCAGTTTTGACTGTAAAGTTCAGTTTCTTCAATTAAGTTTGGAGTCAACAGTATTTACAGCATCTGGCCGAGCAGCCATGGCGCGGCTGATGCGTTTTACATCTAGCACTTTTTGGTGATGTAGTTTACATCATCTATTGCAGATGCTATTAGACTCCCACTTCAGATTAACGTTGTTGGTCTTGTCCTGCTTCAGCCTCGCCATCGTACACGTCGCCGGAGCTGCTCCAACAACGGAACCGTCCATCACAGCGGAGCAGTACCATCGATGCCGTATCCAGAGGCCTCATATCTTCTTCCCTGCCTCCAACAGTCACACCAGCATCACCATCCTCCATGTCCAACCCAATGATGTTGAGGTCGACAAGGCTATTCCAAAGAGGTTGTACACTCATCGCATCACTTTGTTACTCTACATTCACGTCGATCCCTTAGGGATCCTTTGGTTCAAAGTAGTTGAAAATCTAGAAATAAATGAATCATGGACACAAAGTTAATAGGGAGAGAACTAAATGCTCTTTTGAACCACAGTTTTAATCGGTTTAGCAAGATAGCCATTATATGATATTCATGTGGACCAAACCTAAGCTCACAAAATATATTCGAGGGCAGGCTTCAGCCTGTTGAAGACTGCCTACTAGAATTGCCACTCGTTCAAAGAAAAAGTGAAGGAAACCATAGGAATTGGAAACTTTACTATGGTACTACTATTTGTGCATTTGGTTAGAAGGAATGGAGCAAAGCAAAATTGGAAGATTTTTTTCCTTTGGTGTCTCTTTCAAAGAAAAAACGTAGGAATTTTAATATCCACTTGGACGTCCTTTTCAAATTATATGCATGAAGAACAGGACTAGTTGCATTACTGGCATATAAGATTCTTGTTTTACATTTTTCATGTGGTTTGACTTTAATTTGACCATGTTTCTCCGTTCCTGTGTTCTTACAATTCATGTGAACCAAACACCCAGGTTGACAAAAATCCTATGTTTGCAAATACTCTATTTTGCACATGGATTCCTATCCTATTGCTATGTTTTCCATGTCCCTGCATTTTTAGAATCCTCTAATTCTAAGGAGCCCTTATAGATTTACTTCATTTTCAGAAAGGTCTCAAAGAAAACTTTGTGTGTATTGTCCCGCTCATGTCGTGACGTCATCCACCCCACCTGAGGTGCACCATCAACGGAAGCGTTCACTACAGCAGAGATTCCCCCTGCAGACCTTCTTTCGCCGCCTCAGATCGTCTTCCCCGTTGCCGGCAGCCACGCCAACTGCATTACCATCGTTGACTGAGCAGACGAACCTGAGTACTACACAGTTCTGGAAGAGAGGTCGCACTCTTTTGTGTCTGCTTACGTTATACATCGGTTATTACTACCTACTACTTTATCATCATGTTCACCTCTTAGACTCCGAGTCAGGTCCAAACTAATGTTCAAACTTGAGTTTTAAAATGCCTGTGGGGCACATATCGAGGCAACAATAAATAGTATTAATCTACTATCTGGTTCATCTGGGTCTTCTATGTGGTTCATGTTGGGTAGGCAACAAACAATAGATGATCCATCGTCTATCTTTTTAAACTGAAGTTATCATCTGCGTACTATCATTAGTTTTGGATCTATCCACTCGTTTGCTACCATCAGTTTTGATTTCTGCATACACCCCTTAGGCCTTACATAATCTAACTATGTTTCTTTATTATGCATGTCAGTTATTGTACACGATCGTACTGAACATGTAGAGAAAAAGAGAAGACTATTGTGTGGGAATATAATGTCATGCAGACACCGCTCCATGGTGGGCGAAGTGGGGGGGGGGCTCCCCCTGTCGGTGTACAAAAGTAGGAGCTCTCCTTTTGACACCTTTACTTGTGCACGGGCAGTCAGAGCCACGCGCCATGGCCGCACATAGCAGGGCAGAGGAGGCAAGCCGGAGAGAAGCCGAAGGCTCGAGACAAACAAGGCAACATCAAGGACCAAGGCCACAAAGTGCAGATGGACGAAGCAGGTTGCCCCGGCAAGACCCTTGCCGGGGGCAACCTCAGCAGCCCCGGCAAGGGCAACCTCAGCAGCCCCGGCAAGGCCCTTGCCAGGGTAGCTCGCCCACACCGGCAGAGCGAGCCACCCTTGAACCCACGGCCTCCAATGCCAACAACCACATTGGACCGGGGTTAGGGAGGCACCTCCGTGGTGGCGTGCAGATCTTTGTGAAGACATAGAATGCTCAAGATCAGATGGGGGTTGAGAGGCAACAACCCTCACCAAGATCCTTACCGAAGAAACCCACAAGACCCTCGGCAAGATCCTTGCCGGGGACTCCAGCGCACCACGGCAAAACCCTTGTCGGGCCACCCGACAAGACCCTTGCCAGAGGCGACAGCAGGGCCACTGCCAGGCCCGCACCAACCAACTCCCCGCCGCCATTTGCATGCAGCTGCCAGCCCAACCAGCTGGGCAGGCACCTACGTGGCAACATGCAGCTTCCAGGCCAACTCAGCGCACACCTGCGTGGCGGCATGCAGATCTTCGTGGAGGCTCCGCCACCGCGCCACCTCAGCTGCTTGCCTGCCTACATGGCACCACATGCATCGCTGCCCAGGGCGCATGTCAAAGTAAGGAGAAGCGGCAACGGACGGGACGGGCCTCGCTCCCGTCCCTGATAAAGTGAAGGGACACCTAAGCCATGCATTAAATGCATCTTGTCCTGTAATACAGGCGATAAGCTCGCAATACTATAGGCCCTTTCCACCTCGTGTGTGCCACTGTGGCAGCCCCTTTTCGCCCATAAAAGGAGGCCCAAGGCATACATGAAAAGGATTCGGCTCTTTCGAACCACGCAGCATCCGTAGCTAGTTCGAGAGCTCAAGAACACTCAATACATCCACCAAGCAGGACTAGGGTTTTACGTATCCTCGCGGCCCGAACCTGGGTAAACGATCCTTGTGCCAATTGCTAATCCTACTCTTCTCACAACCCCGCGCCCCACAACCATAGTAGGGATTCTTGTGATCCCATAGGTGTCGTTTCCCATTGACATCTTTGGCGTGCCAGGTAGGGGGCGCAATTGTGAGAATCTGGTCTAGCAGTTGACCTAGCTGTTCTTCATCGCCATGGCTCCTAAGAAGAAGACCACGGCGATCGATTCGTCCAGGACCGGATTGCCAGTACCGGTGCAGACCAGTAGCGGGCCAGTCGCGGAGAGGAACCGTGGCGCGGCCCGCGAACATCCACATCACCCTGGCGGTCCGGGCCTGGCGAGCGGTGTCGTTCACGCGCCAGGCGACAAGCCACCAGTCGCGGGCTCCAGAGACGGAGTCAAGCCCCCCGCTGGCGGCGCGGGGCCCTCCAGGGGCGCCGTCATCCCGCCAGATGACGGCGCGGCGGCCTCCAAGATGCCAACACCAGCGCCCGCGGTGCGCTCTTCTTAGGTCTTGCGTGACGAGCAGCGCCGCCCTGCTGGTGACCCTGGGCGCCATCCTGGGAAGAGTCCCATGCGCCCTTCACATGATGAGGAAGGCCAGCATGCGCGCCCAGGTGCTAATGGAGATGGCGAACGGCTGCGGGGCTGTGACGCGGCTCCTTCTAACGTGGTTAGAAGTCAAGGCGCATCGCGGTCCACACAGCTTTCGCCACCACTCACGCTAGTAGAAGCCCTAGCACGCGCGCAGCTGCTCCTCGATTTTCCTCCCGCTGCAGAGAAGCTCGACGAATGGAGGACCACCGTCCGGAGCCTCGTCGACATCGCCCATAATGATGAGTTGCGGCCGGCGGGACCCGTAGGCCATCGCTCCGTCGGGCCACCGCACGCCAGCGGAGGGCGGGCCGGAGGCGATGTGACCATGGTGCACTCCCCTCCTCCATCCCGACCACCGCAGGTGTCGGTCCGTCGCGACGATGCTCGTGATGATATCTCCATAGCATCGTCCGACCCGCAAACCCACCGCAACCAATGCCAGGTTCTTCAGGAGCGAGTTTATGAAGACGCTCGAACCACCATCGAGCGCCAGCGTGACGCGCGCCACCAGTCGGACAGGCGAGCAGGGCCCACTACGGACTGATAACCCACAAGTATAGGGGATCGCAACAGTTTTCGATAAGTAAGAGTGTCGAACCCAACGAGGAGCTAAAGGTAGAATAAATATTCCCTCAAGTTCTATCGACCACCGATACAACTATACGCACGCTTGACGTTCGCTTTACCTAGAACAAGTATGAAACTAGAAGTACTTTGTAGGTGTTTTTGGGTAAGCTTGCAAGAAAGTAAAGAACACGTAAATATAAACTAGGGGCTGTTTAGATAAAGATGCAATAAAGTAAATATAGCGGGTGTGGAAAAGTGGTGGTAGGAGTTGTGGAATTGTCCCTAGGCAATTGACTATGTTACTAGACCGGTAATCACTATTGCAATTCTATTTGAGGGAGAGGCATAAGCTAACATACTTTCTCTACTTGGATCATATGCACTTATGATTGGAACTCTAGCAAGCATCCGCAACTACTAAAGATTCATTAAGGTAAAACCCAACCATAGCATTAAAGCATCAAGTCCCTTTTTATCCCATACGCAAACAACCTACTTACTCGGGTATGTGCTTCTGTCACTCACGCCACCCACCATAAGCAAATCATAAACATACTGCAAACTCTACAGCGGTAATCCCTCACGCTTGCGCGACACGGAGGGCACAATAGGACAGCACCAATAAAACATGCAACTCAAACCAATCATAGCAATTCATCAATCACCGATAGGACAACGAAAATCTACTCAGACATCATAGGATGGCAACACATCATTGGAAAATAATATGAAGCATAAAGCACCATGTTCAAGTAGAGGGTACAGCGGGATGGGGGAGAGTGGACCGCTGGATATAGATGGGGGAAGTTGATGGAGATGTTGGTGAAGATGGCGGAGGTGTTGGTGAAGATCGCGGTGATGATGATGGCCCCCGGCGGCGTTCCGGCGCCACCGGAAGCAAGGGGGAGGGAGCCCCCCTTCTTCTTCTTCTTCCTTGACCTTCTCCCTAGATGGGAGAAGGGTTTCCCCTCTGGTCCTTGGCTCCCATGGCTTGGGAGGGGCGAGAGCCCCTCCGAGATTGGATCTATCTCTCTGTTTCCGCGTTCTCTGCGTTGGCTGATTCTACCCCTTCACCGTTTCCTTTATATCCAGAGATCCGTAACTCTGGTTGGGGTGAATCTTTCGCCCAGATCTTTCTCATAAAATTAGCTTTCTTGCGCCAGAAGGAGAGCGTCAACCGCCTTACGGTGGGCTCACGGGAGTCAGGGGCGCGCCTGGGGGGGTAGGGCGCGCCCCCCTACCTCATGCCCACCTCGGATACCGTTTCGTGTTGATTTTACTTCCAGAAAATCATAAATATTCCAAAAAAAATCTCCGTCCATTTTTTTCCGTTTGGACTCTGTTCGATATTGGGTTTCTACGAAACAAAAAACATGCAACAGACAGGAACTGGCATGGGCACTGGATCAATATGTTAGTCCCAAAAATAATATAAAAATTTGCCAAAAAGTATATGAAAGTGAATAATATTGGCATGGAACAATCAAAAATTATAGATACGACGGAGACGTATCAGCATCCCCAAGCTTAATTCCTGCTCGTCCTCGAGTAGGTAAATGATAAAAAAGAATATATTTTTTATGTGGAATGCTACCTAGCATAATCTTGATCATATGTCTAATCATGGCATGAATATTAAGACACGAGTGATTCAAAGCAATAGTCTATCATTTGACTAAAAAACAATAATACTTCGAGCGTACCAATAAAGCAATCATGTCTTTTCAAAACAACAAGGCCAAAGCAAGCTTATCCCTACAAAATCATATAGTTTGGCCATGCTTCATTTTAGTCACACAAAATGCTCCCATCATGCACAACCCCGATGACGAGCCGAGCACTTGGTTCATACTTTTTAACGCGCTTCAGCTTTTCAACCCTCATGCAATACATGAGCGCAAGCCATGGATATAGCACTATAGGTGGAATAGAATATAATGATGGAGGTTATGTGGAGAAGACAAAAAGGGAGAAAGTCTCACATCGACGTGGCTAATAAACGGGCTGTGGAGATGCCCATCAATTGATGTCAATGCGAGGAGTAGGGATTGCCATGCAACGGATGCACTAGAGCTATAAGTGTATGAAAGCTCAACAAAAGAAACTAAGTGGGTGTGCATCCAACTTGCTTGCTCATGAAGACCTAGGGCATTTGAGGAAGCCCATCGTTGGAATATACAAGCCAAGTTCTATAATGAAAATTCCCACTAGTATATGAAAGTGACAACATAGGAGACAATCTATATGAAGAACATGGAGCTACTTTGAAGCACAAGATATGAGACTCACTACATAAAGAACATGGTGCTACTTTGAAGCACAAGTGTGGAAAAAGAGATAGTAACATTGCCCCTTTTCTTTTCTTTTCTTTTTTTTGGTGGGCTTCTTTGGCCCCCTTTTTTTTATTTAGGCTTCTTTGGACTTTCCCTTTTTTTATGGGGCAATGTTCTATAATGATGATCATCACACTTTTATTTACTTACAACTCGATATTACAACTCAATACTGGAACAAACATATAACTTTATATGAATGCTTCCGGCGGTGTACTGGGATGTGCAATGATCTAGTGTAGCAATGACATCAAAAAACGGACAAGCCATGAAAACATCATGCTAGCTATCTTACGATCATGCAAAGCAATATGACAATAAATGCTCAAGTCATGTATATGATGATGATGAAAGTTGCATGGCAATATATCTCGGAATGGCTATGGAAATGCCATAATAGGTAGGTATGGTGGCTGTTTTGAGGAAGATATAATGAGGCTTATGTGTGATAGAGCGTATCGTATCACAGGGTTTGGATGCACCGGCAAAGTTTGCGCCAACTCTCGAGGTGAGAAAGGGCAATGCACGGTACCGAAGAGGCTAGCAAAGGTGGAAAGGTGAGAGTGCGTATAATCCATGGACTCACATTAGTCATAAAGAACTCATATACTTATTGCAAAAGTTTATTAGCCCTTGAAGCAAAGTACTACTACGCATGCCCCTAGGGGGATATATTGGTAGGAAAAAACCATCGCTCGTCCCCAACTGCCACTCATAAGGAAGACAATCAAAGAAACACCCCATGCTTCAAATTTGTCACACAACGGTTACCATACGTGCATGCTATGGGACTTGCAAACCTCAACACAAGTGTCTCTACAATCCACAACCACCCACTAGCATGACTCTAATATCACCATCTTTATATCGCAAAACTATTGCAAGGAATCAAACATATCATATTCAGCGATCTACAAGCTTATGTAGGATTTTATGACTAACCATGTGAATGACCAATTCCTATCATCTCTCTAAATAGATATAAGTGAAGCAAGAGAGTTTAATTATTTCTACAAAAGATATGCCCACGCTCTAACAAATATAAGTGAAGCAAAAGAGCATTCTATAAAAGGCGGTTGTCTATATGAAGAGAAACAGGCAATCCAAACTTCAAATGATATAAGTGAAGTACGTGAAGCATTCTATAAAGCCATACTCAAAATATTTAAGTGAAGTGCAATGAGCATTCTATAAATCAACCAAGGACTATCTCATACCAACATGGTGCATAAAAGAAAAATTAAAACTAAATGCAAAAGACGCTCCAAGACTTGCACATAATGCATGAAAGAAACGAATCCGAAAACATACCGATACTTGTTGAAGAAAGAGGGGATGCCTTCCCAGCATCCCCAAGCTTAGACGCTTGAGTCTCCTTGAATATTTACTTGGGGTGCCTCGGGCATCCCCAAGCTTGAGCTCTTGCCTCTCTTCCTTCTTCTCACATCGAAACATCCTCGATTAGACACTACATTCACACAAAACTTCAACAGAAAACTCGGTAAGATCCGTTAGTATAATAAAGCAAATCAGCACTCTAAGTACTGTATAAAACCAATTCATATTTTGTTTTTGCATTGTGTCTACTGTAATATAACTTTTCCATGGCTTAATCCACTGATATAAATTGATAGATTCATCAAAACAAGCAAACTATGCATCAAAAACAGAATCTGTCAAAAACAGAACAGTCTGTAGTAATTTGAACATCCACCATACTTCCGGTACCCCAAAAATTCTACCAAAATTAGGAACAATAAAAACTTTGTATATAAAAACATTGCAAAAGGAATCAGAACCAATTGACGATCCAGTTAAAAATGTAAAATCGCGCACTACAGCCAAAGTTTCTGTCCTGCACCATACAAACCAACAAGCATTGTAAACATCCTAATGGCAAACCTTGGCACATTATCTTTATAATACAATGGAATTATACAAGGGGATAATTATTTTTGATGAAAAGTTTCTATAATCAAGATTCACAAAGTTCCTTGAGCATGAACAAAGTTCAAGGAGCTCTCCCACTTCAACAATGCTTGTCTCTCTCACTTTCACTTTCCTTTTTGAAAAGTTTTTAGGTTCCCCTCTTTATTTTTGTTGTTTTTAAACTATATGAAAGCACTCAACAAAAATAAATGACTCTCTAAAACTTCCGGTTTGTCTCCCTGGCAGCGCTTTCTTTAAAGCCATTAAGCTAGGCATAAAGTGCTCAAATAGTGAATCCACCCGGATCCCAAGGTATATCAAAGCCAATTTTAATTAACATTGATTTGTAGTTTAGTAGTGAGAACAAGGTAACATATATCATGCAACAAAGAAGTCTAGCTCTCTTCCTATGCATTGGCATGTCATAAAAGAACAATTCATACACACATAGTAAAGGCCAATGCATAGTGTAAGCAGTTTCTTGCAATTTCATAGTATGGGAAACATAGAGAGGTGGAGACAGAGTTCCTCTCTCATAATAATTGCAAGTAGGAGAAGCAAGCACATACATATTATATCTATCAAAATCATCACGTGCAACAGTAAAAGGCAACCCATCAATGTATTCCTTAATAAGGGTAAACTTCTCCGATATAGTGTAGTCGAGAGAATTCAAAAAGATAATAGGACTATCATGTGTGGGTGCAATAGCAACAATTTCATGTTTAACATAAGGAACTATAGCAAGTTCATCTCCATAAGCATAATTCATATTGGCATCTTGGCCACAAGCATAGCAAGTATCATCAAAAAGGGATATTTCAAGAGAATCAATGGGATCATAATAATCATCATAGCAATCATCATAGCAATCATCCTTCGGTAAGCACGAGGGGGAATTAAATAATGTATGAGTTAGAGGGTTACTCTCATTAGAAGATGGGCACGGTTAGCTAATCCGCTCTTCCTCCTTTTGTTCTTCGCTGTCCTCATCATCTTTTTCATCCAATGAGCTCACAGTTTCATCAATTTCTTCTTCCACAGCTTCCTGCAAAATATTAGTCTCTTCTTGGACAGCGGAGACTTTCTTAATAAATGCATTAATATAGTAATTGTATTTATAATTTTCATAGCAATATCTAAGTATAGCAAGATTTTCAGGCCTATAAACATCATCATCTAAAGCTTCATACTTTTCAAACAAAGCTTCAATTTCATAAGCAGCCTTAAAAGCAACAAATTCTTCTATTTGTTCCACATCATAGTAATCATATATACCATTAGCATAAGAAGCTAAGGTTTCATTATCATTAAATTCGCATGAAAAGGAAAGGTGTGGAGCCTCCATCCTAGAGCAACAAGTAACATCATATCTCAAGCATAGAGCCCAGGCATACCAACGCAACATAATAAATTGATCCCATAATAGTTTCCCTTTTTGTGTCGAGCGATAATCCCTAAAGTATTCACGTTGATCCAACGTGTCTCCCATTATAAAGTTGAATGGGGTTTTCTCAGGCTTATCAAAGTAGTATATGATATCTCTCGCATAATGAGAATTGAGGGTTTTAGGAGTTACCCCATCCTCATGAGTAGCAAGTACAGCTAATTTTTTTGGTATTTTGCGTTCCATATCCATAATTAAAGATAAAGAACAACTAAGAACAGCAAATAAAAATTACTTAGTTATAAAGCAAACAAGCACACACGAGAATATTCACCCCACACTATTGCTCCCCGGCAACGGCGCCAGAAAAAGGTCTTGATAACCCACAAGTATAGGGGATCGCAACAGTTTTCGATAAGTAAGAGTGTCGAACCCAACGAGGAGCTAAAGGTAAAATAAATATTCCCTCAAGTTCTATCGACCACCGATACAACTGTACGCACGCTTGACGTTCGCTTTACCTAGAACAAGTATGAAACTAGAAGTACTTTGTAGGTGTTTTTGGGTAAGCTTGCAAGAAAGTAAAGAACACGTAAATATAAACTAGGGGCTGTTTAGATAAAGATGCAATAAAGTAAATATAGCGGGTGTGGAAAAGTGGTGGTAGGAGTTGTGCAATTGTCCCTAGGAAATTGACTATGTTACTAGACCGGTAATCACTATTGCAATTCTATTTGAGGGAGAGGCATAAGCTAACATACTTTCTCTACTTGGGTCATATGCACTTATGATTGGAACTCTAGCAAGCATCCGCAACTACTAAATATTCATTAAGGTAAAACCCAACCATAGCATTAAAGCATCAAGTCCCCTTTTATCCCATACGCAAACAACCTACTTACTCGGGTCTGTGCTTCTGTCACTCACGCCACCCATCATAAGCAAATCATAAACATATTGCAAACCCTACAGAGGGAATCCCTCACGCTTGCGCGACACGGAGGGCACAATAGGACAGCACCAATAAAACATGCAACTCAAACCGATCATAGCAATTAATCAATCACCGATAGGACAACGAAAATCTACTCAGACATCATAGGATGGCAACACATCATTGGAAAATAATATGAAGCATAAAGCACCATGTTCAAGTAGAGGGTACAGCGGGATGCGGGAGAGTGGACCGCTGGATATAGATGGGGGAAGGTGATGGAGTTGTTGGTGAAGATGGCGGAGGTGTTGGTGAAGATCGTGGTGATGATGATGGCCCCCGGCGGCGTTCCGGCGCCACCGGAAGCAAGGGGGAGAGAGCCCCCCTTCTTCTTCTTCTTCCTTGACCTTCTCCCTAGATGGGAGAAGGGTTTCCCCTCTGGTCCTTGGCTCCCATGGCTTGGGAGGGGCGAGAGCCCCTCCAAGATTGGATCTATCTCTCTGTTTCTGCGTTCTCTGCGTTGGCTGATTCTACCCCTTCACTGTTTCCTTTATCACCGGAGATCCGTAACTCCGATTGGGGTGAATCTTTCGCCCAGATCTTTCTCATAAAATTAGCTTTCTTGCACCAGAAGGAGAGCGTCAACTGCCTTACAGTGGGCTAACGAGGGTCAGGGGCGCGCCTGGGGGGGTAGGGCGCGCCCCCCTTACCTCGTGCCCACCTCGGATACCGTTTCGCGTTGATTTTACTTCCAGAAAATCATAAATATTCCAAAAAAAATCTCCGTCCGTTTTTTTCCCGTTTGGACTCCGTTCGATATTGGGTTTTTGCGAAACAAAAAACATGCAACAGACAGGAACTAGCACTGGGCACTGGATCAATATGTTAGTCCCAAAAATAATATAAAAAGTTGCCAAAAAGTATATGAAAGTGAATAATATTGGCATGGAACAATCAAAAATTATAGATGCGACGGAGACGTATCACGGACCACCCAGCACCGAGAGGCTACGGTGGCCTACCTTACGAGGTAGGTCGTCCGGCCTTCACCCGTGATCTGCGGCAGTTCCAGTGGCCCTCCCACCGCACGTTCAAGCCCGACGTTGGTGAAAAGTACAACGGCAAGACTCACCCGTCGGAGTTCCTCAGCATCTACACCATCACGATGCAAGCTACTGGGGCTCATGATGACAAGGTGCTTGCCAATTACTTTCCGCTGGCACTCAAGCCCAATGTTATGTCATGGTTGATGCACTTGCCGGTAGACCCCATTTCTTCTTGGGCGGATCTGTGTCATGAGTTTGTTGGCGCCTTTACCGGAGGCCACCAAGCTCATGGCCAGGCGACTGATCTGCATATCATCTCCCAAAAGGAAGGAGAAAACTTGCGCAAGTACATCCAAAGGTTTAGTCGAGTGCAGTACAACATCCCGGACGTTCATCTTGCCGCCGTGATCAGTGCATTCCATCAGAATGTGCGCAATCGTAAGATGCGTGAAGAGCTGGTGATGAACAAGGTCAGAGATGTGGCCGAACTTTATGTTCTGGCCGATCAGTGGACTCACGCTGATGAGGGAAGGAAGTACCCCGGCGAAAATGCCGGCGCGGAAACCGACTCCACGGATGATACCTCCACCCCGGCGAAGAAGGGCCGGCGCCGTAACAGGAAGTGCGGGAGCAAGACCGTGCTTGTCGTCGAGGGATCCGACGATACCGGCGCCACCAAGAAACCCAAGGCAAGTGACCCCGGCAAGGAGGTTGCCGGGTGTGCCGCTTGCCGGGCCTTGGCGGCTGCCGATAAGCCAGGGGGCTCCGACAAGCAGTACTGCAAGATCCATCGCACCAAAGGCCACGATCTCCAGAACTGCCGGCAAGTAGAGCTGCTCACTGAGAAGCAGAAAGCCGAGTACGAACGGCGGGACAAGGAGAAAGGCCAAGAAGGTGCCGAAGGATCTGGCAAGAAATGTGGCGGCCAAGGGGGCTGCCGCGGCAAGGACAATCAGCAGGAGAGGCCCGCCCGGGGCCGCGACAAGAAGCAGGAAGACGATGATCATGATGAGGACGATGAGTCCGGCGACCATGAGTTTCAGAAAGCCACAGAAGCCATGTGCGTCAACGGTGGCGCCTCACTGCATACATCCCACCGCCAGCTCAAGCAGTGGGCGCGTGAGATCACAGCGGTGGAGCCATCGGTCGACGCACGGAAGCCGCTAAGGTGGTCCAGCACGCCTATCATCTTCGACACCGAGGACCACCCTGACCGCACTATTGTGGTCGGGTGCTTACCGTTGTTGGTCTCACCAACAATCTGCAACCTCAAGGTAACGAAGATGCTGGTTGATGGCGGGGCCGGTCTGAACTTGATCTCGCCCGTTGTGATCAAGAGGCTGCAAATCCCTGATGGAGACCTCGAGGAGACGGGCACGTTCCAAGGGGTCAATCCGGGGAGGAGCCAGTCGAAAGGAAAGGTCACGCTTCCCTTGACGTTCGGAGGTGAGCTGAACCACAGGATGGAGAGGATTATCTTTGATGTAGCCGAGATCCCCTTGCCCTACAACGGGATCCTCGGCCGCCTGGCACTAGCCAAGTTCATGGCGACTTCACATTACGCCTACAACATGCTCAAGATGCCCGGGCCGATGAACATCATCACCGTCCCCTCCGTCAAGAAAGATGCGTTGATTTGCACCGACCAACTCTACCGGGAAGCAGTTGCAGCAGCTGCCGCCAAGGCACCTGCTCCTGTCGACGGAGTCCCGGGAGGAAGAAGACCGGCGAGACCCCTCGCACCTACTCCGGCAAGCGCACCTCTTCGGGGTGTTGCGCTCCCGTTGAGGGTGTGCCAGAGAGCTCCGCCGGCAAGAGCAAGAAGTCCAGAACTGCACCACCAGAGACCAAGAAGGTGCCCGTCAAGGAGGACGGAATGGGGGGAGATTTTACCATAAGCTCCACCCTCGACAGCAAATAGGAAAGCGAGCTCGTCACTTTTCTGCGGGCAAATGTCGATGTGTTTGCATGGCAAGCCTCCGACATCCCCGGTGTTCCCAGGGAAGTGATTGAGCACCATCTTGTTGTCTGTCCTCATGCGCGGCCCGTCAAGCAGAAGGTCAGGGAGCAAGCTCTGGAAAGGCAGGAGTTCATCATGGAGGAGATCAGAAAACTAGAGGTGGCAGGCTTGGTAAGAGGAGTACTCCATCCGACGTGGTTGGCCAATCCGGTAGTGGTGCGCAAGGCAAACGGGAAGTGGAGACTATGTATTTATTACACAGACATCAATAAGGCTTGTCCGAAGGATCCCTTCCTGTTACCGTGCATTGACCAGATTGTTGACTCCATGGCTGGGTGTGACCTATTATCATTCCTCGACACCTACTCGGGATACCACCAGATCTTCATGACGAAAGAGGCCGAGGAGAAGATAGCATTCATCACCCCATGTGGTACGTACTGCTTTTTACGGATGCCTTTCGGGTTGAAGAGTGCTGGCTCAACCTTTGCAAGAGCGGTCCAAATTGGTTTTGAGCCCCAGCTACATAGAAATATAGAAGCTTATATGGATGACATAGTGGTCAAAACCAAGGACAAAGCAACACTCGTGCAAGATCTGGAGGAAACATTTGCAAACCTGCTCAAGATCAACCTCAAATTGAACCCTGAGAAGTGTGTCTTCGGTGTCCCATCTGGCAAGCTTCTCGGATTCTTTGTGTCCCAGCGCGGGATTGAAGCAAACCTAGATAAGATCAAGGCCATCGAGCAGATTGAGGCACCCAAGCGGATCAAGGACGTGCGTCGGCTCACTGGCTGCATCGCCGCCATGAGCAGATTCATCTCCAAGTCCGCGGAGCGTGCCCTTCCTTTTTTTAAGATCTTGAAGAAAACGGGCCAGTGGAATGGACCCCAGAGGCCGAGGCAGCGCTACAGGATTTGAAGAAATACCTCTCCTCTACCCCGGTGCTGGTTGCGCCCAAACCACAAGTACCGTTGCTGTTGTATCTAGCGGTGACGAATCAGGTGGTTAGCGTCGCAGTAGTGGCACAGAGAGAGGTCAATGAAGAGGCGGTGGCAGCGGCAGAGGCAATGGATGGCGGGCCGAAACCCTCCCCGGCAGGGCTCGGTCCCGGCAAGACTGAGTCCCCGGCGGGGGCTGACGCCAATGTGATAGGATCCATGCGACCGGGTGAAGTGGCGCAAAAGAAGAAAATGATGCAGCACCCTGTTTACTTCATCAGCTCCCTCTTGCAGGGGGCTAGGTCGAGGTACTCAGGTGTGCAAAAGCTGCTCTTCGGCCTTCTTATGGCCTCGAGGAAGCTGCGCCATTACTTCCAAGCGCACAAGATCACGGTGGTCACCCGCCTCCCATTACAGCGGATACTGCATAACCCAGATGCAACGGGGAGGATCGTGGAATGCGCCCTGGAGTTGTCAAGTTTCGGTTTAAAGTTCGAAAGTACCTCGACGATTCAGAGAAGAGTCTTGGCGGAGTTTGTTGCAGAATGGACCTCAACGCCCGATGAAGAGGTGCAGGAGACCACTCTCCCCGGCAAGGAAACGAGCCGCAACTAGATCATGTACTTTGATGGTGCCTTTTCGCTGCAAGGCGCCGGTGCTGGTGTGTTACTTGTCGCGCCCACCGAGGAGCACCTCAAGTATGTCATCCAGATGCACTTCCCCCAGGAGATGTCAACCAACAACACCGTGAGTACAAGGGTTTGCTTGCCGGTCGCAAGATCGTGGCGGACCTCGGAGTTAAAAAGCTCATCGTCACGGGTGACTCACAGCTCGTTGTCAGGCAGATCAACAAAGATTATCAAAGCCCGTTGATGGAAGCTTACATAGATGAGGTGAGGAAACTGGAAGAGTGCTTTGACGGTATACAAGCGGAGCATGTTCCTCGGACGGAGACTGACATCGCCGACTACCTGTCAAAACGCGCTACCCTCAAGCTACTTGTGGAACCAGGTACTTTTGTGTTTCAGTTAACTCAACCATCCGTTGAGCCATCAACCGGGCAGAACAAGCGGAGGAAGCTAGGCTCCGGCAAGTACTTCCCCACCGAGCTCCCCGGAGCCGCCGGCGAAGATGTTTCCGTGGATGCCGATCCTGCCGCGGGGCAACCGACTCCAGCAGGGCCTCGGGTCACGGTCGTAGAGACGGCCGCTCCCGTGGCAGAAGAGATGCCTTTGGTCCTTGTCGTCGAGCCACAGGCTCCACCATGGGCGCAGCACACCGTCCGATTCCTCCAAAAAGGAGAGCTTCCTGAGGAGCAGGAAGAGGCAGAAAGAGTAGCCCGTTGGTATGCTCTATACCAATTCGTTGATAACGTATTGTACAAAAAAAGACCGAATGGGGTGAAATTGAAGTGCATCTCCCGGGAGGAAGGACTAAAGCTGTTGGCAGAGATACATGGAGCCTATGTGGCTCCCACATAGGGTCGAGGGCCCTTGCCGGCAAGGCCTTCCGACAAGGTTTCTTCTGGCCCACCGCCCTCCAGGATGTGACGGCACTAGTAACCAAGTGTGAAGCATGCCAGTTCCATTCGAAGAAGCTTCATCAACCAGCTCAAGCCCTTCAAACTATCCCTCTCTCCTGGCCCTTCTCGGTCTGGGGGCTCGACATATTGGGCCCCTTCCCCCGTGTTGTCGGGGGCTTTGAGTACTTGTACATTGCAATCGACGAGTTCACAAAGTGGCCAGAGGTGGAAGCAGTGAGGAAGGTGACGGTGCAGTCAGCCATCAAGTCCTTCAAGGGACTAGTGTGCCGTTTTGGGGTACCCAACAGGATCATCACCGACAACGGCACACAGTTCACAAGACATGCCTTCATGCAATACATTGAGGATTTCGGCAGCAGGGTCTGTTTTGCTTCCGTGGCACATCCATGGAGCAACGGCTAAGCGGAGAGAGAAAATGCTGAGGTTCTGAGAGGCTTAAAAATGAAGACTTTTCACAGGCTGTGTAAGAGTGGAAGATGATGGATTGATGAGTTACCGGTGGTTCTTTGGTCGATCAGAACAACGCCAAATCGAGCCACCGGCCAGACACCCTTTGCCCTGGTCTACGGGGCAAAAGCTGTTCTCCCCACAGAACTCATATACGGGTCACCTCGAGTGCTCGCTTATGATGAGCTTGAGCAAGAGCGATTGCGGCAAGATGACGTGATGCTCCTTGAGGAAGATCGTCTCCGAGCGGATGTGAGAGCACACTACCAGCAAGCCTTGCGCCGCTACCATAGGCTCAAGGTTCATGCCCAGAGCTTTGAGGAAGGCGACCTTGTTCTTCGGCACATTCAGTCGGCCAAGAATTCCAACAAGTTGACGCCGAAGTGGGAAGGCCCTTATCGGGTAACACGAGTCACCAGGCCCGGTGTAGTCCGAATGGAGACCGAAGATGTCGTTCCAGTGAGTAACTCCTGGAACATCGAGCATCTCCGCAAGTTTTACCCATAAGGCGCGGCTACCGGGCCTCCCGGCAAGCCACCCTTTTGTACAAGCCTTTCCGGCAAGGCATGTAACCCTTTGTACAAAGCCAGGCGCAGACCCTGAGCATAAATAAATGAAGCACTGGCGCCCTAAGTTATAGCATGCATGCTAGGTCGGGTCTCTTCCTTGGTTAGGGTTCATAGTGCTTCGCGGCGGCTAACCCCTAGATTAGAGGTCGAATGCGTGTCTCTCTGTTCTTCTCTGTCTTCTTTGGTTCGTAGGACGCATAAGTATTCTTGCCGAGCTATTTTGAAGAAAGGGGACGGACCGGCGTCCAAACCCCGGAAGCCAAAGTTGCCGGGAGCTACAAGAACAAGGATCCATCCGCGGCAAGCCAAGGTTGCCGGGGGCTGCAGATCCAGATAAGTTTTTTATCCTCTATCATGCATTTCATTATGGACTGGGATATGTGAAACCTCGTTTTACCCCTAGGCTACAGTGCTCCCCTCTTTCCGTACCCCAGGACTATCTCCTGGGGCCGAATTTGGTCGTAGACGCGGCAGCAAGGAAATGAAACGAGGATCCTAAGCCCACCTCATCCCTGCCTCCGCCAAGGGCGTGAGAAAGGTCGAGCGAAGTGGGGGGACGGCAAGGCCTATTGCCGGGTGAAAAACGTTTATCTTAAAAAATAACGAGGATTCGCTCCTTGTCATGGGTTCCACCCGCGAACAAAAAAACCGGCAAACATCCCTTTTTCATTAAAAAACATCTCGTACAGGTACAGTTCATACGAAATGAAAAACATGAGCAAGGGGATTACAAGTTCTAAAGTTAACGAAGGCCCGAAGGCTTACAAGACTAAAAAGAGATAAGATGCCCGTAATCCCTTTCTTGTCCCTCTCCTCAGGAAATGAAACAACAAAACCCAAGGGCGAAAGGGGCGCCTAGGCAAGCTATGGGTGGCAGAAGACACCAAGAGAACATCTCGGTGGTCGTCCAAAGGCTGGATGGTGATGGCGGCACCGAAGGAAGAGCCCAAAGACGAGGCGGCATGACATCAATATGCGACGAAGGCGTCGGTGCACGCGTACTCCGACTTGACGGCCTTGCCGCCCGCCCTCTTCCTCTTCCGCAGCCTCCCAACGGCAGTCGCCCAAGGAGACGACCCCGAGAAGTTCAAGGAGTCGGCGACACAGATGATGGGGTTGCTGGTGCCTCCCGAAGCGGCGCCCGACGCCTAGTCAGACCCGTCATCCTGCCGCCCGCTACCCTCGTCGTCGCTGCCATTGTCTTCCTCGCCACTCTTGCTCAAGGAGGAATCTTCATCATCATAAGAGCTCTCCACGCAGCACCTTACGCGAGTCCCGAAGTGCCCGAAGATCTTGACGGAGAGGAGGCCACTCTCCATTAGTTTGAAATGGAGAGTGAGCCCCTCCATCAAGTTGTGGATGCGAGCGAAAGTTTTCCACCCTCAGAGGAGATACATGATGTGAGGGGCGGGGAACTCGACGTCGGCCCATGTGTCGCTGTTCCCACAACCCCTCACATGGAGACACAACGCTTGCGGCGGATCCAGCTCCATCTCCCGCGCAAATGGAGTCGGAAGGCGAAGACGACGGTGCGGTGGCTGGCGCAGCCTGATGAAGAATTTGCAAGGGTTGTCCCTGACGTGGCCCTCCATCGGAGGAGGGGCCGCTGGCGGAGGCGAAGCCGGTCTGCCACCCCGTCTTCCTCTCCCTCGAGCACCACGACGGCCTCGACCTCGCCCCCTCCCCCTCCCTCTAGCGGCCGGCTCCGCCGCTATGACTCTTGGGGAGGAGTGATGCGTTGTCTAGCCGAGACCCTCGCCGCCACCGATGAAGCATCGCCACGCCCCCTCGCCATGACAGAAGGAAGGAAGAAGCAAAAATGAGGAGAAGCAGATGACTAGGGATTGAGGGGCGCCATTCCTCCCGCTCCCCTCTTTATAAAGGGGCGGGGGCGAGGCTCGGCCACCCCTCTCAGCCAATCCGGCTCGTTGAAATGACAGCAGGCAGGGCCATCGACCGCCCTCCGCGCTCCATTGAAGGCACATGGGAATCGACCCACGCGCGCGCGTGTGACTTCCCGCATCTCGTGCGCCTGTCATTCACTCTGCATCATGCATGCAGCGAACCTGGCGAGGGATGGGCGCAGTGGGACGCGTTGAGCGACGGTTCCCAAGTAAGGGCAGTAAATGAGCAGCGGCCCTGCGGTCTCGAAGAGACATGCAAGCCGCCTCTTTACTGTCCACCACAAGATGACGCCAGCATGCTTCCATCACACACGGGCGCACGACCCCCACATCGCGCGTTCAACGTAGGTCATGGGGAAGCGTAGCGGACGGAGCAATTACTGCGGTAAAATCCGCCCCACCTGCCCGCGCACCGTTCTGGGCCTGGCCCGACAACGTGTCGCGCTTGTGTATGGCCCTGGCCCCGGGGCTCCTGTCGGTGTACAAAAGTAGGGGATCTCCTTTTGACCCCTTTACTTGTGCACGAGCAGTCCGAGCCACACGCCATGGCCGCACATAGGCGGGCAAAGGAGGGAAGCCGGAGAGAAGCCGAAGGCTCGATACAAACAAGGCAACATCAAGGACCAAGGCCACAAAGTGTAGATGGATGAAGCAGGTTGCCCCGGCAAGACCCTTGCCGGGGGCAACCTCAGTAGCCCCGGCAAGGCCCTTGCCGGGGCAGCTCGCCTACACCGGCAGAGCGAGCCACCCTTGAACCCACGGCCTCCAATGTCAACAACCACGTCGGACCGGGGTTCGGGAGGCACCTTCTTGGTGGCATGCAGATCTTTGTGAAGACATAGAATGCTCAAGATCAGATGTGGGTTGAGAGGCAACAACCCTCACCGAGATTCTTACCGAAGAAACCCACAAGACCCCCGGCAAGATCCTTGTCGGGGACGCTAGCGCGCCACGGCAAGACCCTTGCCGAGCCACCCAACAAGACCCTTGTCGGGCCACCCGACAAGACCCTTGCCAGAGGCGACAGCAGGGCCACTGCCAGGCCCGCACCAACCAACTCCCCGCCGCCGTTCGCATGCAACTGCCAGCCCAACCAGCTGGGCAGGCACCTGCGTGGCAACATGCAGCTTCCAGGCCAACTCAGTGCACACCTGCGTGGCGGCATGCAGATCTTTGTGGAGGCTCCACCACCGCGCCACCTCAGCTGCTTGGCTGCCTACATGGCACTGCATGCATCACTAGCCAGGGCGCGTGTCGAAGTAAGGAGGAGCGGTGATGGACAGGACGTGCCTCGCTCCCCTCCCTGGTAAAGTGAAGGGACACCTAAGCCATGCATTAAATGCATCTTGTCCTGTAATACATGCGATAAGCTCGCAATACTGTAGGCCCTTTCCACCTCCTGTGTGCCACTATGGCAGCCCCTTTTCGCCTATAAAAGGAGGCCCAAGGCATACAGGAAAAGTATTCGACTCTTTCAAACCACGCAGCATCCGTAGCTAGTTCGAGAGCTCAAGAACACTCAATACATCCACCAAGAAGGACTAGTGTTTTACGCATCCTCGTGACCCGAACCTGGGTAAACGATCCTTGTGCCAATTGCTAATCCTGCTCTTCTCACAACCCCGCGCCCCGCAACCGTAGTAGGGATTCTTGTGATCCCATAGGTGTTGTTTCCCACCAACACCCCCCATTCCAGATTGTATTTTAGAGGAAGATAACTGTTAAGAGGGCGATTCAGAGGGAGCCGACCACTCCTATTTACCCCCTGGGGTGTTTGCTCTAACCTGGCATGCTAAAGTTGGTCATATCATGCATATGGCGCCTTGCATTACTTACTTTATACATCTTATATGTCATCAACTTAGTTTAGATTTTCTTTGTGTCAATGCCACCTGTTTGGTTTCTATATCATACTCCCACCATTCCTAAATATTTGTGTTTTTAGAGATTTCAAAAAGTGACTACATACAGAGCAAAATGAGTGAATCTACACTCTAAAGTATGTCTATATACATCCATATGTGGTAGTCCATTTGAAATCTCTAAAAGGACAAATATTTAGGAACGGAGGGAGTATATGTGAATTACGCAATGCCATCTTCTTTAGCCAAGCATCATATACGTGAATCATGCAATGCCATCCTGTTTAGCCAGTCATCATATATGTGAATTGTATTGCCATACTATTTTTTTCATAATTTATTCCATTTGTCAACAATCTTTATCAATTCATTTACTCTTCCTATGAATCAGCCATTTGAGTCGGTCATGGGAAAATCCGGAGTGAAAACAAGGTCTTCTGAGCAGTCAGTGCTACCTGTCGATGCAGATTTCTTGTTGGTTACAGATAGCTCCTCAAAGGAGGATTCAGAGACAAATGACCAGTCGCATCCCCCCCCCCGGGGTGTAGGCTCTAACTTGGCAGGGTTATATTGCTCATATCATGCATATGGTGTCTTGCATTGCCGTGCCATCTGCTTAGATTAAACATGTCTTGTGTGAATGCCTCCGATTTGTTTATATATCAGATATGTGAATTATGCAGTGCCATGTTTTTTAGCCAGTTATCATATATGTGAATTATGCACCGCCATCCTGTGTAGCCAGGCATCATATGTGTGAATTATCTCATGCCATCCTTTTTTTCATTACGTATTCACAATCTGTGTATATTGAACTACTCTTCATGTGTATCAGCCATTTGAACCGGTTATGGAAAAATCTGGAGTGAAAACAAGGTCTTCAGAGAAGGCAATGGTACATGTTGAAGCATATATCTCGATGCTTACAGGTAGCTCCTCAGAGGAGGATTCAGAGATAGATGACTAGTCCTATATCCCACCTGAGGTGTATGCTCTAACTTGCAATGTTTATATTTCTCATATAATGCATATGGTGCCTTGCATTGCTTAGTTTACACATCATATACACAATATTCAATGTCATCTGCTTAGTTTAGATATCATACATGCAAGTGCCAGCTGCTTAGTATGTGAATCAATTATGTGAATTATAGCATGCCATCCTGTATACTTAGACAACATGTATGTGAATTATTTCATCTCAACCTATTTTAGAAAGACATCATATAGTTTTGTCATGTCATCCTATTTAGATACTCGTCATATGTTGAATTATGCCATTATATCATGTTAAATTATCCATCATATATCTAAACTGTGTCATGCTATCATGTTTAGTTAGCCATCATATATGTGAAATTGTGTTATGATGTCTTGTTTGGTTAGACAGCATATATGTGAATTGCCACATCTTTCTATCATACAATGTCTGTATGTTCAATTTCTTTTCGTATTTATCAGCCATTTGAATTGGAGGGGGTGATGGCAGTATCTAAGGGAGTAAAAACCCATTCTTCACAAAAGACGGTGCTACCCGTTGATGTAGATAGAACTATGGTTCTACTGGCCCACGAACTAGCCCCACCACACATAATCAAGACTCTTCTAGATTGTACACTTACACCGTTGGACAGAGAACCAGCTACACCCCATCTAACCCCAACCCCAGCGGATAGTAACCCACTTCTAGTTGACACAGCACCATGTCCACCACAGAGTACTGCTACCTCTTGAGCATTGCGTTGGTTTTCCCCGAAGAGGAGAGGATGATGCAGCAAAGTAGCGTAAGTATTTCCCTCCGTTTTTGAGAACCAAGGTATCAATCCAGTAGGAGACCACGCACAAGTCCCTCGTACCTACACAAAACGATAGCAACTCACAACCAACGCGGTTAGGGTTGTCAATCCCTTCATGGTCACTTACGATAGTGAGATCTGATAGAGATGATAAATAATATTTTTGGTATTTTTGATAGATATATGCAAAGTAAAAAGTAAAAGGCAAAGTAAAAGCAAAGCAAGTAAATAAAGTAATAGAGATTGATATGATGAGAATAGACCCAGGGGCCATAGGTTTCACTAGTGGCTTCTCTCAAGAGCATAGATTTTCTACGGCGGGTGAACAAATTACTGTTGAGAAATTGACAGAATTGAGCATAGTTATGAGTATATCTAGGCAATGATCATGTATATAGGCATCACGTCCAAAACAAGTAGATCGAAATGATTCTGCATCTACTACTATTACTCCACTCATCGACCGCTATCCAGCATGCATCTAGAGTATTAAGTTGAAAACAGAGTAACGCCTTAAGCAAGATGACATGATGTAGAGGGATAAATTCATGCAATATGATAAAAAAAACATCTTGTTATCCTCGATGGCAACAATACAATACGTGCCTTGCAACCCTTTCTGTCACTGGGTAAGGACACCGCAAGATTGAACCCAAAGCTAAGTACTTCTCCCATTGCAAGAACTACCAATATAGTTGGCCAAACCAAAAAGGATAATTCGAAGAGACTTGCAAAGATAACTCAATCATACATAAAAGAATTCAGAGAAGAATCAAATATTTTCCATACATAATACTGGATCATAAACCCACAATTCATCAATCTCAACAAACACACCGCAAAAAGAAGATTACATCGAATAGATCTCCACGAGAGAGGGGGAGAACATTGTATTGAGATCCAAAAAGAGAGAACAAGCCATCTAGCTACTAGCTATGGACCCAAAGGTCTGAAGTAAACTACTCACACTTCATCGAAGGGGCTATGGTGATGATGTAGAAGCCCTCCGTGGTGGATGCCCCCTCCGGCGGAGCTCCGGAACAGGCCCCAAGATGGGATCTCGTGGATACAGAAGGTTGCAGCGGTGGAACTAGGTTTTTGGCTCCCGTTCTGATCGTTCGGGGATACGTAGGTATATATAGGAGGAAGGAGTACGTCGGTGGAGCGTCAGGGGGCCCACGAGGTAGGGGGCGCGCCCTCCACCCTCGTGATCGCCTCTGGCACTGCTTGGAGTAGGGTCCAAGTCTCCTAGATCACGTTCGGTTCAAAAATCACGTTCCCGAAGGTTTCATTCCATTTGGACTCCGTTTGATATTCCGTTTCTTCGAAACACTAAAATAGGCAAAAAAAAACAGCAATTCTGGGCTGGGCCTCCAGATAATAGGTTAGTCCCAAAAGTAATATAAAAGTGGAAAATAAAGCCCAATATAGTCCAAAACAGTAGATAAAGTAGCATGGAGCAATCAAAAATTATAGATACGTTGGAGACGTATCAGGCATCCCCAAGCTTAATTCCTGCTCGTCCTCGAGTAGGTAAATGATAAAAAAGAATTTTTGATGCGGAGTGATACTTTGGCATAATTTCAATATAAATCTTCTTACTTGTGATATGAATATTCAGATCCGAAAGATTCAAGACAAAAGTTCATATTGACACAAAAATGATAATACTTCAAGCATTCTAATTAAAGCAATCATGTCTTCTCAAAATAACATGGCAAAAGAAAGTTCATCCCTACAAAATCATATAGTTAGGCTATGTTTCATTTTCGTCACACAAAGATGTTCCCAACTTCTATACCCCCGATGACAAGCCAAGCAATTGTTTCATACTCAAATAATCTCAAACTTTTTCAACCTTCACGCAATACATGAGCGCGAGCCATGGATATAGCACTATGGGTGGAATAGAATATGATGATGGGGATTGTGTGGAGAAGACAAAAAAGGAGAAAGTCTCACATTGATGAGGCTAATCAACGGGCTATGGAGATGCCCATCAATTGATGTCAACATGAGGAGTAGGGATTGCCATGCAACAGATGCACTAGAGCTATGAATGCTCAACAAAAGAAAACTTGTAGGTGTGCATCCAACTCGCTTGCTCACGAAGACCTAGGGCATTTTGAGGAAGCCCATCATTGGAATATACAAGCCAAGTTCTATAATGAAAAATCCCCACTAGTATATGAAAGTGACAAAATGAGAGACTCTCTATCATGAAGATCTTGGTGCTACTTTGAAGCACAATATATGAGACTCACTACATGAAGGATAAGGTGCTACTTTGAAGCACAAGTGTGGTAAAAGGATAGTAGCATTGTCCCTTCTCTCTTTTTCTCTCATTTTTTTTCTTTCTTTTTTTTCTTTTTTTTTGGGCCTTTCTCCCTTTTTTGGCCTTGCTTTTTTTTCTTCTTTTTTTTTATTTTTTTATTTTTCGTCCGGAGTCTCATCCCGACTTATGGGGAGTCATAGTCTCCGTCATCCTTTCCTCACTTGGGACAATGCTCTAATAATGATGATCATCACACTTTTTATTTTTTCTTACAACTCAACAATTACAACTCGAAACTTAGAACAAAGTATGACTCTATGTGAATGCCTCCGGCGGTGTACCAGGATGGTGCAATGAATCAAGAGTGGCATGTATGGAAAATAATGCATGGTGGCTTTGCCACAAATACAATGTCAACTACATGATCATGCAATGGCAATATGACAAAAGTAATGTATGTCATAATAATGATGATGGAAGTTGCATGGCAATATATCTCGGAATGGCTATGGAAATGCCATGATAGGTAGGTATGGTGGCTGTTTTGAGGAAGATATAAGGAGGTTTATGTGTGATAGAGTGTATCGTATCACGGGGTTTGGATGCACCGGCGAAGTTTGCACCAACTCTCAAGGTGAGAAAGGGCAATGCACGGTACCGAAGAGGCTAGCAAAGGTGGAAAGGTGAGAGTGTGTATAATTCATGGACTCAACATTAGTTAAAAGAACTCATATACTTATTGCAAATATTTAGAAGCCATCAAAAATTCGAGTACTACGCGCATTCTCCTAGGGGGATAGATTGGTAG
Source organism: Triticum dicoccoides (assembly GCF_002162155.2). NCBI lineage: Eukaryota > Viridiplantae > Streptophyta > Magnoliopsida > Poales > Poaceae > Triticum > Triticum dicoccoides. The sequence goes on along the minus strand of NC_041383.1, from coordinate 395,915,996 downwards.
GAAAAGACCATCGCTCGTCCCCGACCGCCACTCATAAGGATGCACAAGCCAGGTACACTTCATGTTTCGAATTTGTTACACAACTTTAACCATACGTGCATGCTACGGGACTTGCAAACTTCAACACAAGTATTTCTCAAATTCACAATTATCAACTAGCACGACTTTGATATTATCACCTCCATATCTCAAAACAATTATCAAGCATCAAACTTATCTTAGTATTCAATTCACTCAAAAGAAAGTTTCACATATCTTGAACACTAAGTATATTAACATTAAGCAAATTACCATGCTATTAACGACTCTCAAAATAATCTAAGTGAAGCATGAGAGATCAATAGTTTCTTTAAAACAAATCCACCACCGTGCTCTAAAAGATATAAGTGAAGCACTAGAGCAAAAATTATCAAGCTCAAAAGATATAAGTGAAGCACTGGAGCAAAAACTATCAAGCTCAAAAGATATAAGTGAAGCACATAGAGTATTCTAACAAATTCCAATTCATGTATGGCTCTCTCAAAAGATGTGTACAGCAAGGATGATTGTGGTAAACTAACAAGCAAAGACGTAAATAATACAAGACGCTCCAAGCAAAACACATATCATGTGGTGAATAAAAATATAGCTCCAAGCAAATTACCGATGGAAGTGGACGGAAGAGGGGATGCCTTCCGGGGCATCCCCAAGCTTTGACTTTTTGGTGTCCTTGGATTATCTTGTGGGTTCCATGGTCATCCCCAAGCTTAGGCTCTTGCCACTCCTTATTCCATAATCCATCAAAAGAGTTCACCCAAAACTTGAAAACTTCACAACACAAAACTCAACAGAAATCTCGTGAGCTCCGTTAGAGAAAGAAAACAAAGAACTACTTAAGGTACTGTAATGAACTCATTCTTTATTTATATTGGTGTTAAAACCTACTAATCCAACTTCTCTATTGTGACGCCCGGATAATCAAGCTACAGTAACCTCTGCTAATGACACCACATCACCTCCGTTACTGTCGCTAATCTCGCGTTAGTTCGAAAACGATTCAAATTCAAATTTGAGATTTAGGCGAACAACAAAAGTTTTCAAACATTAAAACTAAAATGTCCAAAATGTGTCAAATAAATCATGGGTAATACTAGTGGAGAAACCACAAATTTTATAAAATGTTTAAAGGCTCTAAACTAATTAAAATAGCAGCTATAACAATTAATTAAATGCCTTTTAAAAATAATAATAATACAAACTATTTTAATTAGGTGTCAAACTTTTGGGGCAGTAGAATAAATTATAACATTAAATTAGGAGTTGTATTTATATTTTATAAAACAGAAATTAAAAGAAAATAGATAAAGAAAAGAAAA
>NC_041383.1:395907846-395913414 GCF_002162155.2 Triticum dicoccoides | reverse complement strand
GGCGCTCTGCCGTGGACGCCGGCGCCCCGGGTGGGTTGCCCTTGCCGGTCGCGCCCGCAGCGCCCATACGGGCTGCGCCTGTGCCCGACGCCCGCTCGCCCGCCTGCCCGCTATGGCCCCTGTGCCTATGGCACGTGGGGCCCGACCCAGAACGTTTAAAAAAGGAAAAGAAAAAAAAGGAATTAAAAAAATAATAATAATAATAAAATAAAATAAAAATAAATATATTAAATAAATAAATAACAACTAAAATAATTAAAATATTAATTAATTAATTAATTAAGTTAATTAATCCTGATTAGATTAACCTAATCACTAATTAAATTAACTAATCTGTAATTAAACTAAACAGATAATGACAGGTGGGTCCCACTGGACCCACACGTCAGGTTGACCAGGTCAATGGTCAACGTTGACTGCTGACATCACCCTCATGTCATGCTGACGTCAGCATTTACTATTCTGGATAATGTTGGATTAAATAATTAATTAAATTCTAGAAATTAATAAAATCTTTAGAAAATCATATCTTTTAATCCGTAACTCGGATTAAAATATTTTCAACATGAAAGTTGCTCAGAACAACGAGACGAACCCGGATACGCAGCCCGTTCGTCCACCACACACCTCTAACATATCAAACATGCAACTTTCCCCCTCTGGTTCATCTGTCCGAAAACGCGAAACACTGGGAATACTTTCCCGGATGCTTTCCCCCTTCGTCGGTATCACCTACTACCGCGTTCGGGCACACCTAGCACCGTGTATTGCCTCGTTCTGTTTGTGATACTTTGTTGGCTCTGTATTTACTGTTTCTTCCCCCCTCTTCTTCCCCGGTAGACCCCGAGACCGGCGCTGATGCCACCGAGTACGACTACATCGACGACGACCCCTCTCTCTTGCCAGAGCAACCAGGCAAGCCCCCCCTTTGATCACCAGATATTGCCTACTCTTCTCTATACTGCTTGCATTAGAGTAGTGTAGCATGTTACTGCTTTCCGTTAATCCTATTCTGATGCATAGCCTGTCATTGCTGCTACAGTCATTGATACCTTACCCGCAATCCTAAATGCTTAGTATAGGATGCTAGTTTATCATCATTGGCCCTACATTCTTGTCAGTCTGCCTTGATATACTGTCGGGCTGTGATCACTTGGGAGGTGATCACGGGTATATACTATACATACATACATACTATACAGATGGTGACTAAAGTCGGGTCAGCTCATTGAGTACCCGCAAGTGATTCTGACGAGGGGGCTGAAAGGACAGGTGGCTCCATCCCGGTAGAGGAGGGCCTGGGTTCCCGACGGTCCCCGACGGTTACTTTGTGGCGGAGCGACAGGGCAGGTTGAGACCACCTAGGGGAGAGGTGGGCCTGGCCCTGTTCGGCGTTCGCGGATACTTAACACGCTTAACGAGATCTTGGTATTTGATCTGAGTTGGCTACGAGCTTATACGCACTAACCATCTACGCGGGAGTAGTTATGGGTATCCCGACGTCATGGTATCAGCCGAAGCACTTCAGACGTCAGCGACGGAGCGGCGCGCGCCGAATTGGACTGGAACGCCACTAGGCTAGGTCTGCTTTCGGCCGCCCTCGCAACGTGCAGGTGTGCTATGGGCGATGGGCCCAGACCCCTGTGCGCTTAGGTTTAGACCGGCGTGCTGGCCTCTCTGTTTTGCCTAGGTGGGGCTGCGACGTGTTGATCTTCTGCGGCCGGGCATGACCCAGGAAAGTGTGTCCGGCCAAATGGGATCAAGCGTGTTGGGTAAGTTGGTGCACCCCTGCAGGGAAGTTAATCTATTCGAATAGCCGTGATCTTCGGTAACAGGACGACTTGGAGTTGTACCTTGACCTTATGACAACTAGAACCGGATACTTAATAAAACACACCCTTCCAAGTTCCAAGACAACCCGGTGATCGCTTTTCTACAGGGCGACGAGAGGAGGATCGCCGGGTAGGTTTATGCTATGCGATGCTACTGGAGATGCTACTTGGAGATGCTACTTGGAGATGCTACTTGGAGGACTTCAATCTACTCTCTTCTACATGCTGCAAGACGGAGGCTGCCAGAAGCGTAGTCTTCGACAGGATTAGCTATCCCCCTTTTATTCTGGCATTCTGCAGTTCAGTCCACCGATATTGACCCTTTACACATATACCCATGCATATGTAGTGTAGCTCCTTGCTTGCGAGTACTTTGGATGAGTACTCACGGTTGCTTTTCTCCCTCTTTTCCCCCTTTCCCTTATACCTGGTTGTCGCAACCAGATGCTGGAGCCCTGGAGCCAGACGACTACTACCCCGGAGGTGCCTACTACTGTGTGCAGCCCGCTGACGACGACCAGGAGTAGTTAGGAGGATCCCAGGCAGGAGGCCTGCGCCTCTTTCGATCTGTATCCCAGTTTGTGCTAGCCTTCTTAAGGCAAACTTGTTTAACTTATGTCTGTACTCAGATATTGTTGCTTCCGCTGGCTCATCTATGATCGAGCACTTGTATTCGAGCCCTCGAGGCCCCTGGCTTGTATTATGATGCTTGTATGACTTATTTATGTTTTTAGAGTTGTGTTGTGATATCTTTCCGTGAGTCCCTGATCTTGATCGTACACGTTTGCGTGCATGATTAGTGTACGATTGAATCGGGGGCGTCATAAGTTGGTATCAGAGCCGACTGCCTGTAGGAATCCCCTTTTCCAACTCCTTGGCCGAAGTCGAGTCTAGTCGTTGAAAAACTTTTACTAACATGGCTGTGTGGCCCATGGGCCCACGTCGCCATCGGGAGGTATTAGGATCTTTTATTCCTCGACCTTTACTCTGGGATTCTGAACCCTCTTCTATTCGGGTTAAACGATTTTTACTAAAAACTAACTTTAGGTTCTCGAAAATACTTTCTCCCGGAGAGCCCCTTCAGTCCAGATGGTCACCGACTGCATCAGAAGATTTCGGAGATACTCTTTGATATTCTCTCGAGACTTTGTGCCCATCACTTTTGCTATTCCCGACCACCGATAAATCCTTATGGATAACTACTTACACTTGCCATTCTTACGATCATTCCCCATTGTTCTTGTTATTACAAGATACCCCGAAATTCTCTCTATTGATCCGAGAATATCTTGTGCCTACTGTCTTGCAATTCCTTGTCACCTGAATACCCCTATGGATAATTCTCGCACTTGTCGAGTAACTGCTTATCCCCAGTTGTTCATGTGTTTCACGAAAGTCTTCAAAATAATATTCGATCTTCCGAAAATCCTCTGGAGCCTTTGGCTCTTGAAATTCTTGCTTGCTTGCATTATGGTTAATCCCATAAGTCTCGTAGTATTAATGACATTCCTTGTCATTATCATTTTGAGTCTGTTGACTCAATATTCTGCGAATACACGCAATTATCATTGATCCTTATAAATTACTTTTCCGGCTGAGCTGCCATTCTTTTTACTGGAATTGGTTCTCGACCAATCCAATTGTCTTTGATTATACCCTACGGCTATTCAACTTATCCACCCCTAATTAGAGCATTGCTTTGATCCCTTGATTTGGAAATCATAATTCCTTTGCATTTGACAATTGAGTTAGTCAGTTGTTTCTATAATCTGCTTCCTCTAGTTGAGTACCGATGCTCACGTCAGATCCCTTGTGGACCACCAGATCCTTTGTTGGATTTTATCTGACAACGCCCTTCATATTCAATAAACTTGTGAGCCTTTTCTCGGATACATAATGCCTTTGGTAAATTGTATTGTCTGCTTTCTCAACCATGCTCTGCCTTCGAGCTTGAGTTAATTACTTCTAAAAGATTCTGGTATAGGATTCTAAGATGCCCCGATGGGTTGAACCTATGCCTTCCTTAATATGTGTGAACTCGAAAGTTTTCACGAGTCGTACTCCTCTGGTATTTTGCCAGATAAAATTTCAATGCTATAACTTCATCGAAAGCGAGAAGTGAATGAAAGGGTATGCATTGGAGAAGTGGGAGTCGACCTTGAACTTTGTGTTCATGCCCATGGACGCGATGTATATCCTATCATGGAAGCTTCTTGTAACAATAACTATTTCCTTAATAACTAACATATGGTATCTGTGAATTGATCCCTTGCAACCGTCGTTCCGACCATGATTGTTCTTCTTTGATCTCATTTCTCGGACAAGTTAAAACAATTGTCTCCTATGGATCAATACACTAGTCCAACCTTTACTTTGATCTTGTGTCGAGTATTACCCCCCTGGTATCTCGAGATTATCATGGAACTGCATAACTCCTTATGAGTTCTTCATCAAGTGCTACCTTCCCACTGATTCCAATTTTTCGCGGGCTCTGTGTTACTGAACACTCAAAGACACCGATAACTGAACCGAGTCCGCCCTACGGTTCAACAACTCTTCAGTAAGCTTCTATAAGTACGAGTTTGTACCCGATCACGCCATTCCTAGCCTGTTTGGCTATATCATTGTCGTGACGATTCTAACGGTGCTACCTGGTCCTTATTCTCGGAGCACCAATTTTCGACGATGAACTAACCTTACGTCGATTTTCCTCGTCATACCCTTTCACCTTAAACAACAAGCTTGAGTTTGAGTTTGTGTCGTAACTGTGGATCCAATAACCTCTTGCTTCATCATTCCTTTGACTTGATGTCGTCGCTGATTGACTACATCTGCATGAAATCTCTCGACAATTGTGTCGTGATCATCATCAACCTTATGAGCTCTTCCAGGAATTCAATTGAATTCATGATGGGTAATACCATCCTTGCCCCTCGATGATTCCTGTTCTCATCGACCACTTTATTGCCTTTCGTTCAACACAACTTGTTCGTGTTTTGTGTAAACCTTGAGATCACTGCTACCCAGCAGTTGATCTTCCTTACCTCGGAAGTATTACCATCTCTTTTTGTCAAGAATGTGGTGAGAATTTCACCACCTCTTAATAATTCTTGATATCATAATACTACTTGCCATCTTCGTTCATTCCTTGGTCCCCGTATTGTTTTCAACCGGAATACCGACAATGGAGCTATGACGTGTGAATTCAAAACTTCTAACAACCCTATTGCTTTGAAGTGAATGGGCGATAGTTCATTCTAAGTCCTTCGCTAATTGAATCACCATTCTGACATTGGTCGTGCAACCCAACCCATATTTCGGGCGCACCTTTCAACCAATGTTTAATTGTGTATGTTTTCCTCGAGCATACTTCCTTATATCATTTGATCTAACAAATGTTATCTCCTTGTTCACTTAATGGTGGAAATCCATCTTTTGGGAATCTCGGTGAATTGCCCTTGAGTTCACCAGACACCTCCTTGTCCTCTCCTTGGGTTAATGATGAACTCTTGTTAACGGAAGTCACTTCATAGTTCATTTCCCGAGAATCTTACAGTGTCATCCCGTCAATTGGTGTTGCACCTTTCTTCTCAGGCATCCTGAGCCTGAGGTATCCTGACACCAATCATACCTGAATCTCCGTCAGATATGATGGTTAGGACAACTTTCCAAGAGTTATGATATTGATCCTTTGATGACCCGGTAACATGATGTCATGCCTAGCACCCCCCCCCCC
>NC_041383.1:395905897-395906526 GCF_002162155.2 Triticum dicoccoides | reverse complement strand
CTCCCCCTCCCCCCCGATCCAGATCGGGGGCAGCTAACACCGGCGACCGCGCCGCCTCACGCCCCGCCGCCGGCGCCCATCCCGGAGGCGCCCCATCGCCGTCCTCCTCGCCTCCTTCCCCCCTCAATCTGGGCGCCTCACCGCGGCGCCCCGACGATGCCACCGCCCGACGTCGCCTCACCGCCTCGACCACGCCTCCTCGCCGGACCGTCACGCCGTCGTCCTCGCCTGCGTCGCCGTCATCGCCACGTCGCCCATGCCGCCGCCCGACGCCGCAAGACACCGCCGACAACCGAGGACCGCTCCGCCGCCTCAACAACGCCGCCTCGCCGGACCGCCTCCCCAACGTCGCCGCCGACCCCGACCTTCATCGATCCCATGGCCCCGTCCCCTACACTCCCTCGGTGAGGCCCCGGCCTCCTCTTCTCTCTCACGAATCCGTTTCGTCGCGCCGTTTGGATCGCCGAACGGCACCACGGCCACCGCACCGCCTCCCCCCTCCTCCCGCTCGCTCGCGCGCCCACGGTCGCGCGCTCGCGCCGACCGCAGCTGCGGCTGCCCTTCCCCGTGCCCTGGTGTGCCGCGCCTCCCTCGCTGCGGCTCCCCTCACTACCGACCCGCGCCCACCC
>NC_041383.1:395899896-395905887 GCF_002162155.2 Triticum dicoccoides | reverse complement strand
GGACGCCGGCGCCCCGGGTGGGTTGCCCTTGCCGGTCGCGCCCGCAGCGCCCATACGGGCTGCGCCTGTGCCCGACGCCCGCTCGCCCGCCTGCCCGCTATGGCCCCTGTGCCTATGGCACGTGGGGCCCGACCCAGAACGTTTAAAAAAGGAAAAGAAAAAAAAGGAATTAAAAAAATAAAAAAATAAAATAAAAATAAATATATTAAATAAATAAATAACAACTAAAATAATTAAAATATTAATTAATTAATTAATTAAGTAACTAATTAAGTTAATTAATCCTGATTAGATTAACCTAATCACTAATTAAATTAACTAATCTATAATTAAACTAAACAGAGAATGACAGGTGGGTCCCACTGGACCCACACGTCAGGTTGACCAGGTCAATGGTCAACGTTGACTGCTGACATCACCCTGATGTCATGCTGACGTCAGCATTTACTATTCTGGATAATGTTGGATTAAATAATTAATTAAATTCCAGAAATTAATAAAATCTTTAGAAAATCATATCTTTTAATCCGTAACTCGGATTAAAATATTTTCAACATGAAAGTTGCTCAGAACAACGAGACGAACCCGGATACGCAGCCCGTTCGTCCACCACACACCTCTAACATATCAAACACACAACTTTCCCCCTCTGGTTCATCTGTCCGAAAACGCGAAACACTGGGAATACTTTCCCGGATGCTTTCCCCCTTCGTCGGTATCACCTACTACCACGTTCGGGCACACCTAGCACCGCGTATTGCGTCGTTCTGTTTGTGATACTTTGTTGGCTCTGTATTTACTGTTTCTTCCCCCCTCTTCTTCCCCGGTAGACCCCGAGACCGGCGCTGATGCCACCGAGTACGACTACATCGACGACGACCCCTCTCTCTTGCCAGAGCAACCAGGCAAGCCCCCCCTTTGATCACCAGATATCGCCTACTCTTCTCTATACTGCTTGCATTAGAGTAGTGTAGCATGTTACTGCTTTCCGTTAATCCTATTCTGATGCATAGCCTGTCATTGCTGCTACAGTCATTGATACCTTACCCGCAATCCTAAATGCTTAGTATAGGATGCTAGTTTATCATCATTGGCCCTACATTCTTGTCAGTCTGCCTTGCTATACTATCGGGTCGTGATCACTTGGGAGGTGATCACGGGTATATACTATACATACATACATACTATACAGATGGTGACTAAAGTCGGGTCAGCTCATTGAGTACCCGCAAGTGATTCTGACGAGGGGGCTGAAAGGACAGGTGGCTCCATCCCGGTAGAGGAGGGCCTGGGTTCCCGACGGTCCCCGACGGTTACTTTGTGGCGGAGCGACAGGGCAGGTTGAGACCACCTAGGAGAGAGGTGGGCCTGGCCCTGTTCAGCGTTCGCGGATACTTAACACGCTTAACGAGATCTTGGTATTTGATCTGAGTTGGCTACGAGCTTATACGCACTAACCATCTACGCGGGAGTAGTTATGGGTATCCCGACGTCGTGGTATCAGCCGAAGCACTTCAGACGTCAGCGACGGAGCGCCGCGCGCCGAATTGGACTAGAACGCCACTAGGCTAGGTCTGCTTTCGGCCGCCCTCGCAACGTGCAGGTGTGCTATGGGCGATGGGCCCAGACCCCTGTGCGCTTAGGTTTAGACCGGCGTGCTGGCCTCTCTGTTTTGCCTAGGTGGGGCTGCGACGTGTTGATCTTCTGCGGCCGGGCATGACCCAGGAAAGTGTGTCCGGCCAAATGGGATCAAGCGTGTTGGGTAAGTTGGTGCACCCCTGCAGGGAAGTTAATCTATTCGAATAGCCGTGATCTTCGGTAACAGGACGACTTGGAGTTGTACCTTGACCTTATGACAACTAGAACCGGATACTTAATAAAACACACCCTTCCAAGTTCCACAGACAACCCGGTGATCGCTTTTCTACAGGGCGACGAGAGGAGGATCGCCGGGTAGGTTTATGCTATGCGATGCTACTGGAGATGCTACTTGGAGATGCTACTTGGAGGACTTCAATCTACTCTCTTCTACATGCTGCAAGACGGAGGCTGCCAGAAGCGTAGTCTTTGACAGGATTAGCTATCCCCCTTTTATTCTGGCATTCTGCAGTTCAGTCCACCGATATTGACCCTTTACACATATACCCATGCATATGTAGTGTAGCTCCTTGCTTGCGAGTACTTTGGATGAGTACTCACGGTTGCTTTTCTCCCTCTTTTCCCCCTTTCCCTTCTACCTGGTTGTCGCAACCAGATGCTGGAGCCCTGGAGCCAGACGACTACTACCCCGGAGGTGCCTACTACTGCGTGCAGCCCGCTGACGACGACCAGGAGTAGTTAGGAGGATCCCAGGCAGGAGGCATGCGCCTCTTTCGATCTGTATCCCAGTTTGTGCTAGCCTTCTTAAGGCAAACTTGTTTAACTTATGTCTGTACTCAGATATTGTTGCTTCCGCTGACTCGTCTATGATCGAGCACTTGTATTCGAGCCCTCGAGGCCCCTGGCTTGTATTATGATGCTTGTATGACTTATTTATGTTTTTAGAGTTGTGTTGTGATATCTTTCTGTGAGTCCCTGATCTTGATCGTACACATTTGCGTGCATGATTAGTGTACGATTGAATCGGGGGCGTCATATCTATGGTTTATAAACTATTTTACTAGCCATAGATTCATCAAAATAAGCAAACAACACACGAAAAACAGAATCTGTCAAAAATAGAACAGTCTGTGGCAATCTGTAACTAACGCAAACTTCTGGAACTCTAAAAATTCTACAAAAATAGGAAGTCCTGGACAATTTGTTTATTGAACAGCAGCAAAACGAATCAATACAAAATCACGTTCCTGTGATTTAAAAAAATTATATTCGTGCGTGCAAAGTTTCTGTTTTTCAGCAGAATCAAATCAACTATCATCGTAGGTTATCCTATAAGTTCTACTTGGCACAAACACTAATTAAAACATAAAACCACATGCAAACAGAAGGTATATGGATTATTTATTCCTAAACACAAGCAAAAACAAAAAATAAAAAATAAAATTGGGTTGCATCCCAACAAGCGCTATCGTTTAACGCCCCTAGCTAGGCATTGATAATAATGATGCTCACAAGAAAGACAAGAATTGAAGCGCAAGGAGAGCATCATGAAACACGTGACAAACACATCTAAGTCTAACTTACTTCCTATGCATAGGCATATTATAAGCAAACAAATTTTCAAGGCAAACAAAAACTAGCATATGCAAGGAATAAGAAAGAGACGATAGCAATCTCAACATGACAAGAGGTAATTTAGTAACATGAAAATTTCTACAACCATATTTTCCTCTCTCATAATAATTACATGTAGGATCATAACAAAATTCAACAAAATAGCTATCACATAACATATTCTCAACATGATCCACATGCATGTAAAGTTGACACTCTTCCAAAATAGTGGGATTAACATTAACTAAAGTCATGACCTCTCCAAACCCACTTTTATCAAAAATACCATAAGATTGAACATTCTCCAAATATGTGGGATCTAAAGTTGACACTTTTCCAAACCCACTTTCAATATTATTGCAAACACTATTACCAATCTCATATTCATCATGGGGCTTAAATAAATTTTAAAGATCATAAGAATTATCACCCCAATCATTACAACAAGTAGTAGACATAGCAAAACTAGCATCCCCAAGCTTAGGGTTTTGCATATTATTAGCACAATTGTCATCAAGAGAACTTATAGTAAAATCATTACAATCATGCTTTTTATTCAAAGAGTTATCGTGAATCTCTTCATAAAGTACTTCATCACAATTTCTAGATTCACGAATTTCAAGCAAAACTTCATAAAGATAATCTAGTGCACAAAACTCACTAGCAATTGGTTCATCATAATTGGATCTCTTAAAAAGATTGGCAAGCGGATGAGGATCCATAAACTTTTAGCAAGCGAAGATGCAAGCAAAAAGAAGGTACAAGCAAACATAAGATCGAACGGAAGAAGGGCGAATAAAACGGCAAGGGTGAAGTGGGGGAGAGGAAAACGAGAGGCAAATGGCAAATAATGTAATGCGAGAGATAGGGATTGCGATGGGTACTTGGTATGGTTGACTTGCTTGCATGAGCCTCCCCGAGAACGGCGTCAGAAATTCTTCTTGCTACCTCTTGAGCACTGCGTTGGTTTTCCCCAAAGAGGAGAGGATGATGCAGCAAAGTAGCGTAAGTATTTCCCTGAGTTTTCGAGAACCAAGGTATCAATCCAGTAGGAGACCACGCACAAGTCCCTCGTACCTACACAAAACGATAGCAACTCGCAACCAACGCGATTAGGGGTTGTCAATCCCTTCACGGTCACTTACGATAGTGAGATCTGATAGAGATGATAAATAATATTTTTGGTATTTTTGATAGATAGATGCAAAGTAAAAAGTAAAAGGCAAAGTAAAAGCAAAGCAAGTAAATAAAGTAATAGAGATTGATATGATGAGAATAGACCCGAGGGCCATAGGTTTCACTAGTGGCTTCTCTCAAGAGCATAGATTTTCTACGGTGGGTGAACAAATTAATGTTGAGCAATTGACAGAATTGGGCATAGTTATGAGTATATCTAGGCAATGATCATGTATATAGGCATCACGTCCAAAACAAGTAGATCGAAATGATTCTGCATCTACTACTATTACTCCACTCATCGACCGCTATCCAGCATGCATCTAGAGTATTAAGTTGAAAACAGAGTAACGCCTTAAGCAAGATGACATGATGTAGAGGGATAAATTCATGCAATATGATAAAAAACCCATCTTGTTATCCTCGATGGCAACAATACAATACGTGCCTTGCAACCCTTTCTGTCACTGGTAAGGACACCGCAAGATTGAACCCAAAGCTAAGCACTTCTCCCATTGCAAGAAGTACCAATCTAGTTGGCCAAACCAAAAAGGATAATTCGAAGAGACTTGCAAAGATAACTCAATCATACATAAAAGAATACAGAGAAGAATCAAATATTTTCCATACATAATACTGGATCATAAACCCACAATTCATCGGTCTCAACAAACACACCGCAAAAAGAAGATTACATCGAATAGATCTCCACGAGAGAGGGGGAGAACATTGTATTGAGATCCAAAAAGAGAGAAGAAGCCATCTAGCTACTAGCTATGGACCCGAAGGTCTGAAGTAAACTACTCACACTTCATCGGAGGGGCTATGGTGATGATGTAGAAGCCCTCCGTGGTGGATGCCTGTGACGCCCGGGTAATTAGGCTACAGTAATCCCATGTTAATGATGCCACGTCACCATGGTTACTGTTGTTAATCTCGTGTTAGTTCAAAATCGATTCGAAATTCAAACTTAAAATAAAGTCAAACGGTAAAGATTTTTTAATATTAAAACTAAAATGTTGGGGTGTTGCCAAATAATGCATAGGTAATTATTGTGGAGAAAGCACACCTTTATAAAATGTTTAAACACTCTAAAATGAATAAAAAAGTAACAATAATAATTATTTATATGCTTTCAAAATGTTAAACAATTTCAAAACTATTTTGTTTCGGTGCTAAGTGGTTTGTGGCTGTGGCTTAGTTTGCAAACTCTCTTTTGGTGCCACTGTAGTATCTTACTAAAATGAGAAAAAAAAGAAAACACAAAAACAGAAAACAATACAAAAGAGAAAAAAAAAGAACTAAAACCTAAAGCTAACAGAAAAAAAAATGGAAGACCCCCTCCCTGGGCCGTGGCCCAACTGGACCAGCCCACTGGCCCAACCGGCCACCCCACTCCCCTTATCCCCCCATCCCAGAAACCCTAACTCCCAACCGCACCCATCCCCACTCCCCACGCCGCTCTCCCCCCTCTCGATCCGATCTGGATCGAGGGAGCATTCCCGAGCCCCCTTCGACACCAATCGCCGCCGCCTGGAGGTCCAGTCGCCGGAGCCACCCTCCCGGATCCCCTCTGCCTCGACTACCTCGCCTCCCGTCTCC
>NC_041383.1:395873529-395899542 GCF_002162155.2 Triticum dicoccoides | reverse complement strand
GCTCCAGGCCCGTCCAGGCCCGCACCCCCTCCTGCTCGACGACTGCGTCGGCCACGCCGTCGCCCCACTTGCCGCTCCTGGTCGTGCCCCGCCATGAGCTGCAGCAGCTGCTACTGTGCTGCGGCGCTGCCGCCAGCACCACTGCAGCCCCCCGCGCTCGCCCACTCACCGTGGTCGCGCCCGCTCGCGGAGTGCTCCTGTGCCCCTGCCTCCGTCGTTCCTCTCACGCGCCTCGGCTCCTCCTTGCGCCCTCCCTCGTCTGCTCGCCGTGGCCGCGCTCCGGCGAGCCACCCACAGCGCCTCGGCTGGCTCCGCTCGGGACTCGCCCGTTCGGGTGCCCACGCCCGGCGCCCGTAAACCCCACACCCGCTAAGGCCCCTGGCCCAATGACAGATGGGGCCCACGCCCAGAACGTATTTAAAAAAAAAAAGAAAATAAAAATGAAAATAATTAATTAAAGAAATAATTAACTTAATTAATTTTGATTAATTAAACTAATTAAATAACTAAACTAACTAAACTGTTAGTCAATTAATTAATTACTCAATGACAGTGGCCCCCTCCTAATTAATACTAATTAGGTTAAATTAGATGACTAATTAAAATGTGTCACTGACCAGTGGGTCCCACTGGTCAGGTTGACCAGACAACCCTGTTGACTGCTAACGTCAGCATGACATCATGCTGACGTCATAAATCCATTTTCCGAATTAATTAAATAATTAAATAAAGTCCAGAAATTAATAAAATCTTTAGAAAATCATATCTTTTAATCCGTAACTCGGATTAAAATATTTTCAACATGAAAGTTGCTCAGAACGACGAGACGATTCCGGACACGCAACCCGTTCGTCCGCCACACCCCCCTAACCTATCGAACTCGCAACTTTCCCCCCCTCCGGCTCCTCTGCCCGAAAACACGGAACCCCGGGAATACTTCCCGGATGCTTCCCCCCTTCACCGGTATCACCTCCTACCGCGTAGAACACGTCTAGCTCTGCCTGTTATCCTGTTATGCACTTGCTTGCTATGTATTTATTGTTTCTCCCCCCTCTTCTCTCCGGTAGACTACGAGACCGACGCTGCTGTTAACCAGTTCGACTACGGAGTTGACGACCCCTCTCTCTTGCCAGAGCAACCAGGCAAGCCCCCCCCCTTTGATCACCAGATATCGCCTATTCTCCTCTATACTGCTTGCATTAGAGTAGTGTAGCATGTTACTGCTTTCGTTAATCCTATTCTGATGCATAGCCTGACATTGTCGCTACATCTGTTGATATCTTACCTGCAATCCTAAATGCTTAGTATAGGGTGCTAGTTTATCATCATTGGCCCTACATTCTTGTCAGTCTGCCTTGCTATACTATCGGGCCGTGATCACTTGGGAGGTGATCACGGGTATATACTATACATACATACATACTATACTGATGGTGACTAAAGTCGGGTCAGCTCATTGAGTACCCGCAAGTGATTCTGACGAGGGGGCTGAAAGGACAGGTGGCTCCATCCCGGTAGAGGTGGGCCTGGGTTCCCGACGGCCCTCGACTGTTACTTTGTGGCGGAGCGACAGGGCAGGTTGAGACCACCTAGGAGACAGGTGGGCCTGGCCCTGTTCGGCGTTCGCGGATACTTAACACGCTTAACGAGATCTTGGTATTTGATCTGAGTCGGCTACGAGCCTATACACACTAACCATCTACGTGGGAGTAGTTATGGGTATCCCGACGTCGTGGTATCAGCCGAAGCACTTCAGACGTCAGCGACGGAGCGGCGCGCGCCGAATTGGACTGGAACGCCACTAGGCTAGGTCTGCTTTCGGCCGCCCTCGCAACGTGCAGGTGTGCTATGGGCGATGGGCCCAGACCCCTGTGCGCTTAGGTTTAGACCGGCGTGCTGGCCTCTCTGTTGTGCCTAGGTGGGGCTGCGACGTGTTGATCTTCCGCGACCGGGCATGACCCAGGAAAGTGTGTCCGGCCAAATGGGATCAAGCGTGCTGGGTAAGTTGGTGCACCCCTGCAGGGAAGTTAATCTATTCGAATAGCCGTGATCTTCGGTAACAGGACGACTTGGAGTTGTACCTTGACCTTATGACAACTAGAACCGGATACTTAATAAAACACACCCTTCCAAGTGCCAGATACAACCGGTGGTCGCTCTCCCTCAGGGATACGAGGGGAGGATCGCCGGGTAGGATTATGCTATGAGATGCTATTTGGAGATGCTACTTGGAGATGCTATTTGGAGGACTTCAGTCTACTCTCTTCTACATGCTGTAAGACGGAGGCTGCCAGAAGCGTAGTCTTCGACAGGATTAGTTATCCCCCTCTTATTCTGGCATTCTGCAGTTCAGTCCACTGATATGGCCTCCTTACACATATACACATGCATATGTAGTGTAGATCCTTGCTTGCGAGTACTTTGGATGAGTACTCACGGTTGCTTTCTTCCCCCCTTTTCCCCCTTTCCTTTCTTTCTGGCTGTCGCAACCAGATGCTGGAGTCCAGGAGCCAGACGCCACCGTCGACGATGATTCCTACTACACTGGAGGTGCCCACTACTACGTGCAGGCCGCTGACGACGACCAGGAGTAGTTAGGAGGATCCCAGGCAGGAGGCCTGCGCCTCTTTCGATCTGTATCCCAGTTTGTGCTAGCCTTCTTAAGGCAAACTTGTTTAACTTATGTCTGTACTCAGATATTGTTGCTTCCGCTGACTCGTCTATGATCGAGCACTTGTATTCGAGCCCTCGAGGCCCCTGGCTTGTATTATGATGCTTGTATGGCTTATTTTATCTGTAGAGTTGTGTTGTGATATCTTCCCGTGAGTCCCTGATCTTGATCGTACACATTTGCATGCATGATTAGTGTACGATTGAATCGGGGGCGTCACAATGCCCCCTCCGCAGAGCTCCGGAACAGGCCCCAAGATGGGATCTCATGGATACAGAAGGTTGCGGCGGTGGAATTAGGTTTTTGGCTCCCGTTCTGATCGTTTGGGGATACGTAGGTATATATAGGAGGAAGGAGTACGTCGGTGGAGCGTCAGGGGGCCCACGAGGTAGGGGGAGCGCCCAGGGGGGGCGCACCCTCCACCCTCGTGACCGCCTCTAGCATTGCTTGGAGTAGGGTCCAAGTCTCCTGGATCACGTTCGGTTGGAAAATCACGTTCCCGAAGGTTTCATTCCGCTTGGACTCCGTTTGATATTCCGTTTCTTCGAAACACTGAAATAGGAAAAAAATAGCAATTTTGGGTTGGGCCTCCGGTTAATAGGTTAGTCCCAAAAGTAATATAAAAGTGGAAAATAAAGCCCAATATAGTCCAAAACAGTAGATAAAGTAGCATGGAGCAATCAAAAATTATAGATACATTGGAGACGTATCAAGTACCCCCACATGAGCAGTTTTTAAAGCAACTGCAGTTCCCAAAGCATGAAGACCACCACAGCAAACTCAAAAACTCCACGTTTAAAGCAGAAGAGCAACTTTTCTCAGGTCAGATTCCGTAGCTATGGTCCATACTCCTTTGCTCTTGCATCACTGTATTTACTCATACCAATTAATTTTGAATTTGAAGGATCCAATTGAATCTCCAATGGCGCAACTGGTATGTTTCAAACCTATTTATTAACTGGATTGCTGTTCTAACTTCTTGCTCTATGTTGATTTCAGTTTCAGTTGTATAAACAGTTATGTTCTCATGTCATGCATATTACAAGTGTTGCTAGTGTTGTGTAGTTTCCCACACTTATATTCTGTCTATGTTGTTATGTCTTAAAAATATATAATTTGAATTGTGTCTCTATCTTGATTTGGCAACATAAACTAGAATGATATGGACAATACAGTGACCATAGTACATAGGTATATGTTTGTTTGTTGTTATCCTGTCCACCTTACTACCGAACTGGTTTACCAAAATGAGTTTCATATACTACATGCTAAACTTGTGATGTGTCTGCTTGTTTCTCTTGTAGAATGCAAATGGAATATTGGAGAAGAACACCCCATTATGCAATGGTGGAGAAAGTAATGCAAATAAGGTTCAAGATAGTGAGACAACCCTGTTGGTCTCCAGAAAGGTGATAAAAACTATCTTGTAGATAGTGAGACAACCCCAAAGTCCTGCTTGATGTAGTGTTCAAGTTACTGGCCAGTATTGTTGGCACAAGCTCTTCGAACTCCCTGCCTGAATCACTTCGGCTTCTTCAGTCTCAGCTACAAGTTGAAAGGCATCAATCAGCTATGCTGCGGCGAGAAGCCGAAGGGCTGAGGAAGTCCCTGTAGAATTCAGATGCATACTTTCTGGTGCAATAGCAAGCGATGGACGATTTTATCCCCAAACAAGAGAAAACGAATAAGCTTGCTAAGCTTCTTGCCAGCATGGTGGGTATCCAGGATATCGTTTCTTGAGCTCTTCTGAAGTGGTTTCAGTTCTGGACTTGTTTTGCTGCCGTGTTTATTTTCACTGGTGGCCAATTTAGATGCCCAGTGTATGTAATATGCTGCTTTGTTCACTATATTTGCACTGGTGGCAAACTTTGATGCCCAGTGGATGTAATATTTGTAATAGCCGTAATGGCCTAGCATAAGTTGCTTGCTTATTTATTTACTTATTATCTTCTTTATTTTTTTGCGGGTAGTCACTGCAGTTCTTTTTCCGTGGTAACCTTTTCATTTGAACTAGGCCAAAGTAACCATGGGCAACATACGGACCATTGTAACCATGGTCCTGTTGCCTGCTGTAGTGGGCCTCCTAAGGTTAGTATGATCCATGGGCCTTCTACGGGCCGTAGATTCAATGGGACTTCTACAAGCCGTATGATTGATTGGCCAAACATGGGCCGTACTTTCGTGGACAATTAATGGACCGTAATATGGGTCGTAAATGGGCTATAATGGGAATCGTCTATTTATGGGCCGACCATAACCGGCCATTAACAGGCCCATGTGTACAACGGGCTTAATTCCAATTGCAGGCATAACGAGTCGTTAATGGGCCATATTTGATGACACTATGAAAATGGACCAACGGAGTAAAGGGCCACAGACGGGCCGACTTTAACCACAGGTTGAATTTTTCCCACAAGCGGAACAGGCCAGTGACAGACCGTAAGTAATCAAATGCTAGAAATGAGCCCAATAATAAATGGGCCCTTAGAAGGCCGAAAGATAACACGGGCTGAAACGGCCCAATGGAATAATGGGCCATTAATGGGTATGAAGCGATATACTGTTCATTATGGGCCAGTTTCACCACGGGTCATTTATGGCCAAGATTTACAAAGGGCCTCATATGGGCCGAAAGACGTGATGGGCCATACATGGGCCGGAAGTTACAATGGGCTGGAATCATATTGGACAGCCCATATGGCGCTACTGGGCATAATTCGGATAGGCTATAACGGGCCATGAGTTAGCGACTGTAGATGGGCTATATGCGAACAGGCCGTTAATAGGCCTTCCGTGGGCCGGGCCGCTACCTTTTGACTAAGTCAAACGGGTCGGCCTTCTGACCTGACTGGGCCACTGTTGGGCCATGCCACATGTCGGTGTATCATAGGCGCGTCCCGTACATTCACTGGATGACGTCTATCCTAGCACTGAGCTGACACGTGGATACTCCTGCGAATGAGAATTTTACACGTGGAAAATCCCCACTGGTCAGGTCTGTTAACGGGTTACCGGATCCAAACTGGAACCCGATAGCTTAACGGCGATGGATGCCACATGTTGGTTACCCTTGATGAAAACACTTCCATGACGCGTGATTTATCGTCATGGAAGTGGACACTTCCATGATGATAGTTTTGGTATTGTCATGGAACAGTTCTACGACAGCACAGGTATGACTATCTTGATTCTATCATAAAATCGTCATGGATGTACATGCATGACAGAAAACGTGACCTACTGTGACAAACATGTATCATCATGGAAGTGATTTTTTTTGTAGTGGCGATGCCCTTGAAGGTCATGAGGACCAGGGCAACCCCGAGGACCTCGGTGATTCCGATGGAGGCGACTACCTCCCTCTTTCCAAAAAGGACAGCCTCGGACCCGAGGATTTCATAATCCCCGAGGATCCTCTGGATTAGGAATGGTTCAAGAGGTAACTCATAGCCACCGCCTGAAACCTGAAGAAAAAGCTGTAGCAGTTGAAGGCCAAACACAATACCCTTAATGACGGATGGACGAAGGTCCTAGAAGCCAAAGAGGGCTTCGACAATTGTGGGAAGGATCCAAACAAAACCTACCCACGGCGGCGTTTTCCCCGGCAGTTCAACGACGAGGCCCTTGAGCTCATACCCCCCAGACAAACTCAAGCAAACCAGCTCGACCACCCCCCTTGAGGACGGCACATGACGACGGGAGAAGCCAAAAATCCACCCATGCTCCCTAGCCGGTTGGGCAAGGAGCCAGCACAGCCACAAGATCCATATGATCTGGAGCATGACTTAAATGCCATGACGGCACAGACAAGATCCATTTACGGATTTAGAGGACACACGCCCTCTGGGCGGGAAGGATACCAAGCCTGGCGCGACAGGAACGATAGAGCCCGGGAGCAACACCATGCTCGGATGACAGCCGATCTCCGGCACGATGTGCCCGGTCAGAGGCACCACTC
This sequence comes from Triticum dicoccoides, assembly GCF_002162155.2. Classification (NCBI taxonomy): domain Eukaryota; kingdom Viridiplantae; phylum Streptophyta; class Magnoliopsida; order Poales; family Poaceae; genus Triticum; species Triticum dicoccoides. The sequence goes on along the minus strand of NC_041383.1, from coordinate 395,892,913 downwards.
ACCCAATGTGTTTTACAGATGAGGTGATGCAACATCAGTTCACCGAAGGGTTTAAACCCGTAAACATAGAGCAGTATGATGGGACAACCGGCCCAGCTATGTGGATCGAAGATTTCCTTCTCCACATTCATATGGCCCGAGAAGATGACCTCCACGCCATTAAATATCTGTCGCTAAAGCTTAAGGACCGACAAGGCACTGGTTGAACAGCCTCCCCGAAAACTCCACTAGGGACTGGGTAGAGCTCAAGGACGCCTTAGAGCTAACTTTCAGGGCACCTATATTCAGCCGCCGGATGTTGATGACTTGAGCCACGTTGTTTAACAGCCCGGGGACTCAGCCCGGCAATTTTGGAATCGGTTCTTGACTAATTAGAACCAGATTGTCGATTGTCCGGATGCTGGGGCAATAGCCACATTCAAGCACAACTTTCGTGATGAGTGGCTCGCACGTCAACTCAGCCAAGATAAGCCGAGAACAATGTCGGCCCTCACCTCTTTAATGACCTGCTTTTGCGCGGGCGAAAATAGTTGCTTAGCTCGTAGAAGCAACCACCCGAACAATCCCAACACCTCACAGGCCCGGGACGGGAATGGGAACCTCGGCGCAACAAGAATAACAAGCGTCGTCACAACGGTAGTGAAACCGATGATGTAACAGTAAATGCCGGGTCCAGCAACTCAAAATTGGGACAATGGAAGAAGCCCTCTAAAGGAAACAGGGACGGCCCGACTGTGCTGGAAAAAATCCTGGACAGGCCCTGCCAAATCCACGGCACCACAGACAAGCCCGCCAACCACACCAACTGTAACTGTCGGGTAATCAAACAGGTCGGCAAGCTTGCAACCAAGGAACAGAGCAAGGGCCCCGCAGCGAGGACAACGACGAACCTCGCGGGCCAAACAATGGAGGTCAAAAGCAGTTCCCTCCTGAGGTAAAAATCATGAACATGATCTATGTCACCCATATACCTAAGAAGGAGAGGAAGCATGCACTTCGGGACGTCTACGCCGTAGAGCCGATGGCCCCAAAATACAACCCATGGTCGGCTTGTCCGATCACCTTCGACCAAAGAGACCATCCGACCAGTATTCATCATGGAGGAACGGCAGCTCTGGTGCTCAAGCCCATCGTGGATGGATACCACCTCACTAGAGTTCTTATGGATGGAGGCAGCAACCTCAATCTCATTTACTCAGATACAGTGAGGAATATGGGAATCAATCCGTCAAGGATCAAACCTAGCAACACTACCTTTAAAGGAGTAATCCCAGGCTTCGAGGCACGCTGCTCGGGAATTGTCACCTTAGAAGTAGTCTTTGGCTCACCCGACAACTTCGGAAGCGAATATTTGATCTTCGACATCGCTCCTTTCCACAGTGGTTATCACACACTCCTCGGCCGAACAACGTTCGCTCACTTTAACGATGTCCCTTGCTACGCATATCTGAAGCTTAAGATGCCGGGGCCTAAGGGTGTCACATCGTTAACGGTAACACTGAATGCTCACTCCGAACTGAAGAACACACAGCGGCTCTGGCAGCCGAAATCCAGGCCGCCAATGAGGCGTCGGATGCCCAGACTACTGTAAAGAGGCTGGACGCACACAAATGAGTCTGTGCCATAGTCCCAGTCCTGGAAGTTTCTTAAGGCCATCCCAAATAGGGATACGCGCCCCACAGCACGGCCTTCCCATCCGCAAAATATGTACCTCGAGTACACAATTCGCGCTTAAAATTCCATGGGCATCTGTGGGAACAAAAGATGCAAGGGTCAGGTGCTCGGCTCAGCCAAGCCAAGGCCAAAGATGTCCTTGGTCACACAGCACTGGCAGGCACCATTTAGGGCCTGACCAGTGTCAAGCTAATATCCTGCGGCAACTTCTCAAGACCATCTCTCAAGGGCCCACCCGCCAACAACTACCTCCTCCGCCTACAGGAACTTCACAAAGAGCAAAGGCGCAGACATGCAACAGGGAGCAATGGGGACGTCAAACCACTCATAGAGGCCTTGTGTAAACCTTTCCTCTAACAAATTTATTTTCAAAGTATCTATAGCAGTTGCTTCAACAGTTTGGATTGTACAATTGGACGTCACAAATTAAAAGGAAGTATAGACCATTTTTACGGTCATACTGCAGTCGTTTGTGTCGCATACTTCTTTCCGCTCTTTCATGCTGAAGTAAACCAATTTGATACGCGTTTTTTAAGATGCGGTCGGCTAATAGACCGGGGGCCGACTATAAGTCTTACCCCAAGCATCATTCCGGCATTGTTTTCATTTGATGTGCTCGGTGTCTAATCAGTTCTGAATTATGTCTTGCGTGATTAGTTGGGTTGCCCGGCTCCTGTGTTTGCCCTCTTATGTTCCGCATTGTTCGGTTAGGAGGGTAGAGGGAGAACCACTGCGATTGTACTTCTATCTTGCCTTGTTAAGTACCTCAGTGGATAAAGCCGAAAATTGACCGTCATAATAAGCGAGAACTGGTCGGTGAGCCAATGACAAGTGTCAAACTAAGAATAGTTGGAGTTATTCCGTGTCACACGAATGGTTTGTTGTCACAGAAACCAAGTGATAATGGTATCAACCTCGGCATACCCGAATATCACGCACTCACTGGGGGCTACTCACTAGCTCCCGCAGTCAAGCTCCTATGGCTAAGTGAAAGCACTAAAGCCGCATAAACCCGATAACCTTGTTTTCCTTACACACTAACGCCTCCGGGCACTGAGACATCGGCTAAGGGTTAAATTGTTAAAGATAAAACACCCTTTGCAGTATCTGCAAAGGGGTTGAAGCCGATGACCAGTGATTTTCAGTTTAAAATGGCCGCATAGGAGTCAAAATAAACAAACAAGACATTATATTTAAAGCCAACAGTTGCGTTCTAGAGCACAAAAGTTCAGACTCCTTCGGATAAACCAAAATACAGTCATTCATAAATTACATCCTTCATGCACTAAGCCTCTATCACCCGAGCACTATCCATCATGATGGGAAAGTATTGCTCGGGGCGCCTATGTTCCTTCCCAGGGGGTGGGGGTCCGGTGGCCATCTCGGCTGGCTTGATCTTTGGCCAATGCACCATAGTCTTGCTAAAGGCTATCCAAGCTCCCTCAATGCATGCAGAGCACTTCAAAATGTCAATCTAGGGTGCGGCATCGCACAACCTCTGCACCAAGCCAAAATAGTTGCTCGGCAGCAGTTCCGAAGGCCACAACTTGACGCAAAGGTCCTTCATTGCTGACTCTGCCATCTGATGCAACTCCACAGCTATTTCATCTTGTTAATGAGGGGATGGTGTTCGAGAGCCTGAAACTGTGCCCAAAATAGCCTCTGCTTGGTGCGACCCTCCTGGGACGCGAAGCACCTGGCCGCATCGGATGCACTCCTCGGGAGGTCCATGATAACCCACAAGTGTAGGGGATCGCAACAGCTTTCGAGGGTAGAGTATTCAACCCAAATTTATTGATTCGACATAAGGTGAGCCAAAGAATATTCTTGAGTATTAGCAGTTGAGTTGTCAATTCAACCACACCTGGATAACTTAGTATCTGCAGCAAAGTAGTATGATAATAAAGGTAACGGTAGCAAAAGTAATGTTTTTGGATTTTGTAGTGATTGTAACAGTAGCAACGAAAAAGTAAATAAGCGAAGAACAATATGTGAAAAGCTCATAGGCAATGGATCAGTGATGGATAATTATGCCGGATGCGATTCTTCATGTAATAGCTATAACATAGGGTGACACAGAACTAGCTCCAGTTCATCAATGTAATGTAGGCATGTATTCCGTAAATAGTCATATGTGCTTACGAAAAAGAACTTGCATGACATATTTTGTCCTACCCTCCCATGGCAGCGGGGTCCTAGCGGAAACTAAGGGATATTAAGGCCTCCTTTTAATAGAGAACTGGAACAAAGCATTAACACATAGTGAATACATGAACTCCTCAAACTAAGGTCATCACCGAGAAATATCCCGATTATTGTCACTTCGGGGTCGTCGGATCATAACACATAATAGGTGACTATAGACTTGCAAGATAGGATCAAGAACACACATATATTCATGAGAACATAATAGGTTCAGATCTGAAATCATGGCACTCGGGCCCTAGTGACAAGCATTAAGCATAGCAAAGTCATAGCAATATCAATCTCAAAACATAGTGGATACTAGGGATCAAACCCTAACAAAACTAACTTGATTACATGGTAAATCTCATCCAACCCATCACCTTCCAGCAAGCCTGCGATGGAATTACTCACACACGGCGGTGAGCATCATGAAATTGGTGATGGAGGATGGTTGATGATGACGACGGCAACGAATCCCCCTCTCCGGAGCCCCGAACAGACTCCATATCAGCCCTCCCGAGAGAGATTAGGGCTTGGTGGCAGCTTCGTATCGTAAAATGCGATGAAACTTTCTCTCTGATTTTTTTTTCTCCCCGAACGTGAATATATGGTGTTGGAGTTGAGGTCGGTGGAGGTCCAGGGGGCCCATGAGACAGGGGCGTGCCCATGGGGAGGGGGTGCGCCCCCCACCCTTGTGGACAGGGTGTGGGCCCCCTGGTCTTGATTCTTTCGCCAATATTTTTTATATTTTCCAAAAAGTCCCTCCGTGGATTTTCAGGACATTCCGAGAACTTTTGCTTTCTACACATAAAACAACATCATGGCAGTTCTGCTGAAAACAGCGTCAGTCCGGGTTAGTTTCATTCAAATCATGCAAGTTAGAGTCCAAAACAAGGGCAAAAGTGTTTGGAAAAGTAGATATGTTGGAGACGTATCAACTCCCCCAAGCTTAAACCTTTGCTTGTCCTCAAGCAATTCAGTTGATAAACTGAAAGTGATAAAGAAAAACTTTTACAAACTCCGTTTGCTCTTGTTGTTGTAAACATGCAAAGCCATCATTTAGGTTTCAGCAAATATTATGAACTAACCATACTCACAATAACACTTAGGTCTCACAATTACTCATATCAATAGCATAATCAGCTAGCGAGCCATAATAATAAAACTCGGATGACAACACTTTCTCAAAACAATCATAACATGATATAACAAAATGGTATCACGCTAGCCCTTTCTGAGACTGCAAAACATAAATGCAGAGCACCTTTAAAGATCAAGGACTGACTAAACATTGTAATTCATGGTAAAAGAGATCCAGTCAAGTCATACCCAATATAAACCAACAGTAATGAATGCAAATGACAGTGTGCTCTCCAGCAGGTGCTTTTTAATAAGAAGGGTGATGACTCAACATAAAAGTAAATAGATAGGCCCTTCGCAGAGGGAAGAAGGGATTTGTAGAGGTGCCAGAGCTCGATTTTAAAATAGAGATTGAATAACATTTTGAGCGGCATACTTTCACTGTCAACGCAACAACTATGAGATGGTTGTATCTTCCATACTACATGCATTATAGGCAGTTCCCAAACAGAATGGTAAAGGTTTATACTCCCCCAACCACCAACAAGCATCAATCCATGGCTTGCTCGAAACAACGAGTGCCTCCAACTAACAACAGCCCTGGGGGAGTTTTGTTTAATTATTTTGATTTGATTTGATCTTTTTGGATCATGGGACTGGGCATCCCGGTTACCGGCCCTTTCTCGTGAATGAGGAGCGGAGTCCACTCCTCTTGAGAATAACCCACCTAGCATGGAAGATATAGGTAGCCCTAGTTGAAACATGAGCTGCTCGAGCATACAAAACAGAATTTCATTTGAAGGTTTGGAGTTTGGCACATACAAATTTACTTGGAACGGCAGGTAACACTACAAGAAATATGTCAACTAGTGACCTTCTGTCAGTGACCCTGGAAGAATTGGTCATAGATCTATGACCATTTGAGACCAATTGGTCAAAAGCTGTTCGGGGGGCTCTAAACCCTAAACCATTGCGACCAATTTGGTCAGAAAGGTCGTAATTTCCTTACACGAAATGGTTATAAAGCAAACAGTGTTGGTCCTTGCCTTATTTCTAGTTGTTAATGACCAATATAGATGGTCATAACCTTGTATATTGTGGTGGGTTGTGATGACTAGGCGCCATCTCATCAGTTTTGCTATGTGTCATGTCCATGTGTCAATTTTTGCCCTAGGTTGTGAAGCAACCTATATTTCTGTTATTCCAAATATTCCCAAAAAATTATCATAAATTGTTTGGATCATATCTTCATCACATATGTTAAAAACCTTCCTTGCCTACTTCAAAAATAACTCAACAATATTCATTTTCCTATTCTGTTCAGAGCAGCACTTTGTGAAGGAAGTACCATTTTGGCATGTCCAAATGGTATCCATTTTCTACAGTGCTTTCCTCTACCCAAATAACCATCCTCCACCAAATGCCAGCTCAAAACATTCATTATTTTGAGCCCAGCTTCAACATTCGTATTTATGTCCAGTGTGGTACTTTGCAAAGCAAGTACCACCTAGGCTCCTCCTTTTGAGCTGAAAATTTATGAAGACGGTCTTCTTAGTAACTGATCATCCTCGGCCAAAACTCATGTCCATTAGCCATGTGCATTTCCCATACCGCTAATCAAACACTAGGCTGTTTATTCATGTTTGAGCATCGATCGGTCTCCTCATGAGAATCTTATGTTGTGATTTTATTCCTAGAACCTACCTAGGGAGTGACAAACCCACTAGACATGCCTAGGCCGCCCAGAACACATGGCAACGCCACAGTCACGCGGTGACCACGTAGCGGGCATGCGAGTTTACGCGCTCTAGAGTTGGGGCCCTCGCCCACCGTCCAAACCTTGACGTATCGCCACCAACCATGTATTTATGATTAAATAGGTACTTATGTAACTAGAAATGATTTTTGGAAAAAATAAATGGCAAACTATGAGGCAGCTACAGTTCAAATTTGACCTGCTTCTTGCTGAATCGGCGGGAATTTGTCTTTTTCACCAGAGGTGGATCAAAACTTTTGACACCCAACCATTTTGTCAATTGTGCATTAAATATGGCCTAGTATTTTATAAAATTGATTTAGTCCAATTTTGCAACAAATATATGGTAGGTCCTTCACAAAAAAACTCATTTCAAGCACTCGGAAAATGGAAAATGAGTTTTCCGTGTAAAGAAAATGAAAACTTCCCTAGGCAACATTATTTTCCATTCCAAGATGCACCCTTGTGCACAATATGTGATTATTTGAACAATCTATGCCGTGAATGTGGCCATAAGATTGATCATTTGGCTTGAAAGCCATGAATCTTCACGCATGATAGCTCCTTTTTGAGAACACTTTTTTAAAATAATTTCCGTATTACAAGTTTATTATTTTTCCTAGAAACTTGGTCACATATAATGACACAATGCGAAGGTTTTCCAAATTTTTGAATTTTTTTTGAATTTTTTATGCCCGTTTCAAAATGCGGTCAAAACGGTGGGCTTGACCGTTCCTAGCTAGTGGTTGAATCTTGGAAAACTTTTGATGTTTCTCTAACTAAATAGATACTTATGTACCTAGAAATGAATTTTGGAAAAATAAATAGCAAACTATGAGGCAGCTGCAGTTCAAATTTGACCCGCTTCCAACTAAATTGGCAGGAATTTGTCTTTTTCACCAGAGGTGGATCAAAACTTTTTACACCCAACCATTTGGTCAATTGTGCATTAAATATGGCCTAGTATTTTAGAAAAATGATTTGGTCCAATTTTGCAAGAATTATTTGGTAGGTCCTTCACAAAAAAACCTCACTTGGGGCACCCGAAAAATGGAAAATGGCTCTTTTGTGCAATGAAAGTGAAAACTCCCTTAGGAAACATTGTTTGGAATTCCAAGATGCACCCTTGTGCACAATATGAGATCATTTGAACAAACTATGACATGAATGTGGCCATAAGATTGATCATTTGGTTTGAAAGTCATGAATCTTCACGCATGATAGCTCATTTTATAGAACACTTTTTTAAAATAATTTCCATATTACAAGTTTATTATTTTTCCTGGAAACTTGGTCACATATAAGGACACAATGCGAAGGTTTTCCAATTTTTTGATTTTTTTTTGAATTTTTTATGCCCGTTTCAAAATGCGGTCAAAACGGCGGGCTTGACTGTTCCTAGCTAGTGGTTGAATCTTGGAAAACTTTTGATGTTTCTCTAATTAAATAGATACTTATGTACCTAGAAATAAATTTTGGAAAAAATAAATAGCAAACTATGAGGCAGCTGCAGTTCAAATTTGACCCGCTTCCAGCTGAATCGGTGGGAATTTATCTTTTTCACCAGAGGTGGATCAAAACTTTTTACACCCAACCATTTGGTCAATTGTGCATTAAATATGGCCTAGTATTTTAAAAAATGATTTGGTCCAATTTTGCAAGAATTATTTGGTAGGTCCTTCGCAAAAAAACCTCACTTGGGGCACTCGAAAAATGGAAAATGGCTCTTTTGTGCAATGAAAGTGAAAACTCCCTTAGGCAACATTGTTTAGAATTCCAAGATGCACCCTTGTGCACAATATGAGATCATTTGAACAAACTATGCCATGAATGTGGCCATAAGATTGATCATTTGGCTTGAAAGGCATGAATCTTCACGCATGATAACTCATTTTTTAGAACACTTTTTTAAAATAATTTCTGTATTACAAGTTTATTATATTTCCTGGAAACTTGGTCACATATAATGACACAGTGCGAAGGTTTTCCATTTTTTGGATTTTTTTTTAGTTTTTTATGCCCGTTTCAAAATGCGTTCAAAACGGCGGGCTTGACGTTCCTAGCTAGTGGTCGAATCTTGGAAGTTTTTGATGTTTCTATGATTAAATAGATACTTTTGTATCTAGAAATAAATTTTGGAAAAAATAAAGAGCAAACTATGAGGCAGTTGCAGTTCAAATTTGACCCGCTTCCAGCTGAATCGGTGGAAATTTGTCTTTTTCACCAGAGGTGGAACAAAGCTTTTAACACCCAACCATTTGGTCAAATGAACATTAAATATGACCTAAGATTTTATAAAATTGATATGTCCCAAATTTGCAACAAATATTTGCTAGGTTCTTCATAAAAATCATTTTGGGCACTCGAAAAATAATTCTCTTACAGAAAACTTATTTTTGAGAACACTTTTTTATGATATTTGCATTATTCAAAGTTTGTTATTCTTACTGAAAAGTAGGTCACACTTGGTGACACAATGCAAAGTTTTTTGATTTCTATTTGTTTTTATAAATTTTCTAGGCCGTCAATAGCAGACATGTGTTAACATCTTATTTTCAATCAATTATGACCAATTTAAATGGTCTTAAAATCATCAAAAGGGTACTGCGTTTTGATTGGTCCAAAACCATCTCACGCGGATCATGGATTAGCACCGTCGGATGCGCCCGGATCCAACGGCATCCCACACCCCCCTTGTCGGTGACAAAACCGGCGGATCTCGGGTAGGGGGTCCCGAACCGTGCGTCTAGGCGGATGGTAACAGGAGACAAGGGACACGATGTTTTACCCAGGTTCGGGCCCTCTTGATGGAGGTAAAACCCTACGTCCTGCTTGATTGATATTGATGATGTGGGTATTACAAGAGTAGATCTACAACGAGATCAAGGAGGCTAAACCCTAGAAGCTAGCCTATGGTATGATTGTTGTTATTGTTGTTGTCCTACGGACTAAAACCATCCGGTTTATATAGACACCGGAGAGGGCTAGGGTTACACAGAGTCGGTTACAATGGTAGGAGATCTACATATCTGTATCGCCAAGCTTGCCTTCCACGCCAAGGAAAGTCCCATCCGGACACGGGACGAAGTCTTCAATCTTGTATCTTCATAGTCTTGGAGTCCGGCAGATGATGATAGTTCGGCTATCCGGACACCCCCTAGTCCAGGACTCCCTCAGTAGCCCCTAAACCAGGCTTCAATGACGACGAGTCCGGCGCGCATATTGTCTTCGGCATTGCAAGGCGGGTTCCTTCTCCGAATAATTTGTAGAAGATTGTGAACACCAGGATAGTGTCCGGCTCTGCAGAATAAATTCCACATTCCACCGTAGAGAGAATAATATTTACACAAGTTCAATCTGCTGACGTATTTCGTGGCGTGACGTCACACCACAACCAAGCATTTACTCGAATCGTTTTTATTATACCGCCTCAGCGCGTTTAGCGAAGCGGTTTCCTTGGCACGTCTTGTCGAAGCAGAGATCGTGCTCCCCTCATTCCGGGATTCTCATCAATAAGGACGTGGGTAACCCAACCGCGCCATTGATTGTGGCGCTTGGGAGAAAAGCGAGTTTTACCAGGCCGGTGGGGACGCATAGTTTCGTCTGCCCATATATAAGGGGATAAGGATCCACCTTCTTACCTACGCCTTCTTCCTCCTTTGCTTATCCATCTCCGCGCACTCGAGCTCCAGCACCCAAGTCCGCACATCTCGCCTCGACCTTCTCCAGCCATGTCCGGAGCGGGAGGCAAGTGGATGGTCTCGTCCGTTACGGAGGGGCACATCGAGAGGCTACGTGGCACCGGATACCTGTCCAGCGACATCGCGCACCGGCTCCCCGACAAGGGGCAGCTCATCCCCACCCCCAGGCCCCATGAGAGGGTGGTATTCCTTCCCCATTTCCTCCACGGACTGGGCTTCCCACTTCACTCCTTTGTCCGGGGGCTCATGTTCTACTACGGCCTGGATTTCCATGATCTGGCCCCGAATTTCATCCTCAACATCTCGGCGTTTATCGCCGTGTGCGAGGCTTTCCTCTGCATCCAGCCCCACTTCGGCTTGTGGCTCAAGATCTTCAATGTCAAGCCGAAGGTCGTAAAGGGGAATCAAGCAGAATGCGGAGGCGCCATGGTGGGCAAGATACCCAACGTTACTTGGCTCGAGGGCGCCTTCGTGGAAACCATTAAGGGGTGGCAATCGGAGTGGTTCTACATCACCGAGACGCGTGACCCTAAATGGGCAGCGGCCCCCGAATTCAGATCTGGCATCCCCACACGGCTCACCTCTTGGAAGGAGAGTGGCCTGACTTGGGGCAATTCAGAGGAGCTGACCGGACTCCAAGCCTGTATCCAGAAGCTGGTGGACAAGAAGCTCAAGCTCGTCAACGTAGTCTAGGTCATGCTCATCCGCCGGATTCTCCCGTGCCAACAACGGGCCTTTAAATTGTGGGAGTTCGATCCGGCTCAGCACCGAACCTTGAGCGGGCTCTTCGACACTAGGTATGAAGATGCCTGGAAGGTGCTTTTTAAGGGCGCCGAGGCTCCCGCATCCGCTACCGAAGATCGCGGATTCCGCTCGCAGCGTCAGGCTGACGAGGTAAATGATTTTACCCTTTACGGGATACTTGTTTTCCATAGTTTGACTCTATGCAGGATCTAAACTCCCTTTCCTTTGACAGGACTGGCTGAAGAAGGCTAAGCAGACTAACTGTCCGGCCCCCTTGCCAAAAGACCCAGTGGATGCCCATCTGGCGGGGCTGCTGGTTCCGGCACCCCATGTGGTGCCGGAGAAGAAGGCCAAGAAGGAGGCCACGGGTACTCGAAAGAGTTCCTGTTTTCAGGTGTCTGATGACTCCGAGGCGGACTCCTCCCCCGAGGACAAGGAGGAGAAGAAAAAGGCCTCTCCCCCAGCGGGGGGAGGGAAGAAAAGGAAGGCCTCCCCAGCTAGGGAGGCCGAAGGGTCCAAGAAGGGAAGGACTCTTCCCTCGGACTGTTCCGCCAACGCCGGTGACGACGACGAGGATTGGCCTCCAAGGGCCAAGCCCCTAGCGAGATCGTAAGTATCCGGACTCCCGAATGACTTCATGATTTTTCTGTTTGCCACTTGGTGTCTTTCTAACGCCGCATACAACCCTGCAGTCCGCCCAAGGACGATCTTCCCGCTTCGTCGAGCGGGTCCTTGGGCTCGTCGGATGTGAACAGCACTTCACTTCCAACCGCCTCCCCTCCCCGCAACGCTGACGACATCGAGGTGGGATCCCAGAGAGGGACCCATCCGGAGGAGGAGGACCCGGAGGTGGCACAGGGCGACCTCCTGGACTTCATGCCGGACTCCGCACCGGAACCTGTAGTGGTTCCGGAGTTCGGCGGGCGGTCCCTTCGTAAGAAGGGCAAGACCGTGGCGCTGGCGGCCTCCGTCCAATCGGAGGCGCCGGATAACTTGCTGGAGGCGCTCAACGGTGCTTCCATCGAGGAGGAACACCGCACTGTCATGAGTGTGGTGATTCAGAAGGTCCAGCTCGCCAAAAGCAGGCTGACCGAAGCCTGCAGCAGCCTTCTATCAGGCTTTGAGGTAAGAATATTAATATATGTAAAATAGTACTGCATAGACAGTAGTCCCTGATGCTCGGTTTGGTGTTCGGAAAGAAAAGCCGGACTGAGGATCTAAAAAGATATACGCAGGAGTCATAAAAAATATGTCGATATGGGATTGCAGGCTACCCTGCTGACCTCTGCCGCACTGACTGCGGAGGTCAATGCTTTGAAGCAAAACCTCGAGCGGTCCGAGAACGAGCTCAGCCGTGCCAAGAAGCAGCTCGAGGGCAAAGAAGGTGAGTAGCACCTTATTAAAGTTGTACCTTACAGAAAAGGATTTGGTTGCAAAAAGAATGACAAGGATAACGTGGGTATTGCAGGGGCCACAAACGAGGTGGCGACCCTGAAGGAGGCGGTGTCCGTGGCCGAACATAATGCGGCCGCGGAGCGCACCGAGCGAGAGAAGCAGGAGGCGCGGGTGGCAGAGGTATGGCAAGAGCTCCAGGCTCTCGTGGAAAAACATGAGAATTTGGAGCGTGACTCAAAGACTCGAGAGTCCGAGCTTGCATCGGCTCTTGAGAGTGCCAAAGCCGCTAAGGCCGAAGCCTACAAGGCCCTCCAGGAAATCGAGGCGTTGAAGAAAATAGCGTCGGGTAAGGCATTTTTCATGCAAAGCAAGCATGTGGATGTGGATTACGTGTTACTTACCCGAATTCGGAGCTCTCCAGGAGCGTTCGCAGATCTGTCCCCGCAGCGTGTCCGATGCTGCCGCTTTCTACAGGGCCGAGGAGGGGAGCTCGACGGAGAAGGTCTTCTGGTCTCAGTATGCTGAGGCCGGACAGCCGGTTCCCCTTAGTGACCAGCTGAAGTAGCTGGTCGAGCTCCACAAGGTGGCCGAATAGGCCATGAAGGGCCTCATAGTTCGGTTGTGGCCCAATGAGGCCATGCCTGGGAGCTACTTTGGCCTGGTGCGGCGGCTGGTGGATGCGTGTCCATGGGTTGAGGTCATCAAGCGATCCGCCTGTATTGAAGGTGCCCGTCGGGCCCTTGCCCGTGCTAAGGTGCACTAGGGCAAGATGGATGCTGAGAAGCTTGTGACGGACGTGCCACCGCCGGGCAAGGAGTATCGCACGCCCGAGATGTATTACAAGAGTGTCCTGAAGGGTGCCCGCACTATTGCGGGTGAGTGCTCCAATAATGTAATATTTGAGTAAACTCGCATTTTGTTATCCTGTGCGCAGAAAACTTTGTTCATATGCGCTAAGCAACGCTTGTTGATTTAAAATATTACCTTCTGTGCGGCTGTTTATCAAATCTGAGAGATAGCAAGTCGTCGGTTTCAGCCCCCATGCCACGAGTGTTGGGGTGTTCGGTATAAATTTGAGCACTCTTTTTCCCATGTTTGGGTCCATCTAGGGAGGCGCTCAACATGACGAACTAGGCAACCGGACTTATAGTGCTTGAACACTCTCACTTAGCCATAGAATTCTATAATTTTAAATTTCGGCGAAGCCCCTAGTGTTCGGAAGGCCGAATTCGGGGCGCTATCCACGCCTGGGCCGGACAAAGCCGGTTCCTCGCTCTAAGCGGCATAAGTCTTTAGGGACTCGAAAAAACCTCTCGAACAGCGACCGGCTCTCGCCTCATCATGACGGTCAGTTTTAGCTTTCTCCACTGAGGCGTTAGCCCAGCTCAACTGGGGCGCAATCGCAGTGGTTCTCCCAGTGCTACCTTAGCCGATACAACGGGACGTAAGGTACCAAAACATGGGAGCCGGGCAAACCCAACTATTGACCCAAGACATGATTCGGAGCGGATGCATATAATGCTATAAGTTCGGAGTGCCGCACTTGTGAAAGTGTTCGGACTTATCACACCATGATGTGGGGAACATAAGCCCCTGGTGTTTTTAGCCATACCAAAGTGTACGGATGCAGCATGTCGCAAATGAACATGTGTATAAGAAAGAAATGCAATTATAAGCAAAAAGGTGCTGCATTGTTTTATTCAAGAAGTACTGCTATGAATGCAGAACGATACAAATAGTGCGATAAGCAAGGGACGGGACTATTAAACATGTCCCTCTCCAGGGGTAGGCTGCGGAGTGATGTATAAAACAGATTTAATGCTCGTAAGGAAGACCACCTGGATATTCGTCGCAGCCTTTCTCCTTCCCTGGCTGTTGCATCATGAGTTCGGTCGGTCTACTGCCGGACAGGGCCTCTGGTAAACGGAGTCCTGTGGGTAAGAAAAAAAGGAAAAAAAAAGAAATGACACACTTGGGAGCCCCTGATGTGGTTGAGCCGCATTCTGGGCCTGTCGTGGTCGTGCCCCTTCCCTTATGCCCATGGTATCTCCAGAGCGTAATGATGTACGCGAAGGACTAGTCTTGCAATCTTGCGAGGGCTGGGGTTGGGGTCGCATTGCTACGCGTGCTCGGAACGCGCCCGATGGTCTTGTTGTAGGTTACTTCGGGCGCGTTTGGCCGTGTCCGATCGCTTAACGGCCGGACTCGAGAATTGCCTTAAGAGGCTGCATTGAACTTCTGCCACGAGGGCCGCTGTATGTTCCTCCGTTCGGAGGGAGCGCTCGGTGTTTCCGTTGACCGTGATGACTCCTCGAGGGCCTGGCATCTTGAGCTTGAGGTATGCGTAGTGCGGCACCGCGTTGAACTTTGCAAACGCGGTCCGTCCGAGCAGAGCATGATAGCCGCTGCAGAACGGAACTATGTCGAAGATTAACTCCTCACTTCGGAAGTTATCCGGGGATCCGAAGACCACTTCCAGTGTGACTGAGCCCGTACAATTGGCCTCTACACCTGGTATGACACCTTTGAAGGTCATCTTTGTGGGTTTAATCCTTGAGGGGTCTATGCCCATCTTGCGCACTGTGTCCTGATAAAGCAGGTTCAGACTGCTGTCGTCGTCCATCAGGACTCTGGTGAGGTGAAATCCATCGACGATTGGGTCTAAAACCAATGCGGCGAATCCACCGTGGTGGATGCTGGTGGGGTGGTCCCTTCGATCAAAAGTGATCGGGCAGGAGGACCATGGGTTGAACTTTGGTGCGACTGGCTCCATCGCGTATACGTTCCTGAGTGCATGCTTCCGCTCCCTCTTGGGTATGTGGGTTGCGTATATCATATTCACCGTCCGCACTTGTGGGGAAAACCCTTCTGTCCTCTGTTGTTCAACGGTTTGGTCTCTTCTTCGTCATCGCTATGCAGCCCCTTGTCATTGTTTTCGGCAATTAGCTTGCCTGCCTGCTTGATACCCAACAGTCCCTGTTGGTGTGGTTGGCTGGCTTTTCGGGGGTGCCGTGTATCTGGCACAAGCGATCGAGTATTCGGTCCAAATTAGATGGACCCGTAGTAGTTCTTTTGAATGGCTTCTTCCGCTGATCGGGTTTCGAGCCTCTGAATCCGGCGTTGACTGCCGTATCCTCATTATTGTCGCCGTTAATGCGGCGTTTATCCTTGTTGCGACGTGACCTGCCATTGCGATCCTTGGTATCCGGACTGCCAGAATTTTTGCTGAGGTTGTTGCTGCGAGCTAGCCAGCTGTCCTCTCCCGCGCAAAAGCGGGTCATGAGTGATGTGAGGGCTGCCATGGATTTCGTCTTTTCCTGTCCCAGGTCCCGGGCAAGCCACTCATCGCAGATGTTATGTTTGAAGGCTGCGAGGGCCTCCGCATCCGGACAGTCGACGATTTGATTTTTCTTAGTTAAGAACCGTGTCTAGAATTGTCTGGCCGATTCGTCTGGCTGCTGAATTATGTGGCTTAGGTCGTCAGCGTCTGGTGGTCGCACATACGTGCCCTGGAAGTTATCAAGGAATGCGGATTCCAGGTCCTCCCAACATCGAATTGATTCTGCTGGCAAGCTGTTAAGCCAATGCCGAGTTGGTCCTTTAAGCTTGAGTGGGAGGTATTTGATGGCGTGAAGATCGTCACCGCGGGCCATGTGGATGTGAAGGAGATAGTCTTCGATCCAAACCGCGGGGTCTGTTGTGCCGTCATAGGATTCGATATTCACGGGTTTAAACCCTTCGGGGATTTGATGATCCATTACTTTGTCTGTGAATCATAGTGGGTGTGCGGCGCCTCTGTATTGGGCTATATCGCGACGAAGCTCCAACGAGCTTTGTCTATTGTGTTCGGCCGGCCGGACTTACTGTGTCCGGCGCGACGGTTGTCGTCACGTATCATGGGGCGCCCACGCGATCCGTAGATCGATCTTGATTGTCTTGCCTTATCCTCCAATATATCTCGCAAGTCCGGAGCATTCCCCTGTGGCCTTGTGCTGTTCGAGCGATGCCGGGGTACGGTTCTAGTGAAGGGCCTAGAGGCCTCTCTGTCGCGGCCACGAGGTGGCTGGTCAGCCGTATTGTGCTCTGGTGATGCAGGTTTATATGCCTCCTCCTCTAATCGGGGGAGCAACTTGCGTTTGGGGTAGCTTTTGGAGGGGCATTCGAGCTCATGCTCTTCGGCCGCCAGGACTTCCGTCCATCTGTCGGCTAGCAGATCCTGATCAGCTCTAAGCTGTTGCTGTTTTTTCTTGAGGCTGTTTACCGTGGCCATAAGCCTGCGTTTGAAATGCTCTTGTTCGACGGGATCCTCAGGCACGACAAATTCGTCGTCGTCGAGGCTTGCCTCATCTTCAGAGGGAGGCATGTAACTATCTTCCTCTACCTCTTCGTCTGCCGCCCTCTTGTGAGGGCTGGCATCTCCGTCCTCCTGCGCTGAATCTTGCTGGAGGGGGTTTTCTTCGGCACTGTCTGGGGTATTATTATCTCCGGTGCCGGAATCGCCATTCTTGCTGTGGCGGGAGCGGCGCCGCTGATGCCGACGCTTGGGCTGTTTCTTGGAGGGGTCTTCCTCCGCTGTTCCTTCACCATTCCCATCCTTTGGGATATCCACCATGTATATGTCGTATGACGAGGTGGCTTTCCAGTGCCCAGTAGGCGCTGGTTCTTGGTCGTCTCCGGCATCGTCGTCCATACCATCGATGTCTTCGGAGTCGAAGTCTAGCATGTCGGTTAGATCATCGACAACGGCT
This sequence comes from Triticum dicoccoides, assembly GCF_002162155.2. Taxonomy (NCBI): domain Eukaryota; kingdom Viridiplantae; phylum Streptophyta; class Magnoliopsida; order Poales; family Poaceae; genus Triticum; species Triticum dicoccoides. The sequence continues at coordinate 395,875,628 of NC_041383.1, read as the reverse complement.
ACTAAGTGGGTGGTGGGTGGGTCTTGAATTTCTTCGTCGTCCGCATCCCAACCGTCCTGACCGCAGTCCGGCCAGGGCTCTCCTGATAACGAGAGATATTTTAGCGAGCTCAGAATGTCGCCAAAAGGTGAGTGTTCAAAGATGTCTGTGGCGGCGAACTCCATGATCGGCGCCCAATCGAATTCGATTGGTGGGGGCGCGGGAGGTTCAGAGTCCGGCAAGGAGTCCGGCACCTTGGAGTCACGAGCTTCAGAAGGGACAAAGTCAGTATTCGGCTCTATAGTCGTAGAGGTTGCAGCCCCCGAGGCGGTGTCTAACCATCCGTCCTTGATCTGCGCAGCCGGCTCCGAATCAAGGGTCGGAGCGGTTTCGTGTGCGGCCTCCAGGGCACTGTCCGGCAGCAGAGCTAAATCATGCCCATCGTGACAGTGCGGCGCGCTCGGCTGTGGCTCAAATCCGTTGAAGATCAAGTCTCCGCGGATGTCAGCCATGAAGTTAAGACTTCCAAATCTGACCTGACGGCCAGGGGCGTAGCTTTCGATCTGCTCCAGATGGCCAACCGAATTGGCCCGCAGTGCAAAGTCGCCGAATACGAAGATCTGTCCGGGGAGAAAAGTCTCACCCTGGACCGCGTCGTTGTTGATGATTGAAGGAGCCATCGAGCCTATCGGTGACGACACAGAGGAACTCTCAATGAAAGCACCAATGTCTGTGTCAAAACCGGCGGATCTCGGGTAGGGGGTCCCGAACCGTGCGTCTAGGCGGATGGTAACAGGAGACAAGGGACACGATGTTTTACCCAGGTTTGGACCCTCTTGATGGAGGTAAAACCCTACGTCCTGCTTGATTGATATTGATGATGTGGGTATTACAAGAGTAGATCTACCACGAGATCAAGAAGGCTAAACCCTAGAAGCTAGCCTATGGTATGATTGTCGTTATTGTCGTTGTCCTACGGACTAAAACCATCCGGTTTATATAGACACCGGAGAGGGCTAGGGTTACACAGAGTCGGTTACAATGGTAGGAGATCTACATATCCGTATCGCCAAGTTTGCCTTCCACACCAAGGAAAGTCCCATCCAAACACGGGACGAAATCTTCAATCTTATATCTTCATAGTCTTGGAGTCCCTCACCCCTCGTCTCTCTCCCCCCTCCCTTTCATCCTCGTGCACCCACGAAAACCCTAGCTCACTTATCCCCATCGCCGCTGCCGCTCCCGCTCCCTTTTCCCCCGCCGCCGCCTGTCTCCTCCCATCGTACTCCTCCTCTCTCGTCCTCGTCTCGTCACCGCCGCCACCTCCTCCCCGTCCCCGGCCTCCTTCCGCGGCGCGCGATCCCCTCTCCCCTCCCCTCCCAATCCCACCCACCGAACCGATCCCGATCCAGTCCAGATCGAGAGAGAGCGAGCCCCCTCCCGCGATTCCCACCGCCGCCACCCCCACCCACCGCCGCCGACCTCGTCTCCGCCACGCACCCTCTCCCCTAGCATTCACCCCCCAGATACACCAGTCCAGGCACGGCCATGGCGTCGCGGCCGGCTTTCTTGCCGGCGCGCGCGTGCGTGCTTCACGCCGGCCACGGGCCTCCGGCAATCAGGACAGCGACGATGTCAACGGGATCATCGGGTCTCCGGCGGCTCGTGCCCCTCGCGCAACTGCTCCCCTCCTCCCCGCCCGCCCTGCACTCCAGATCCGGCCCCGACGAAGCCATGGTGAGTCCCGTCGCGGCGTCTGGCCACCCGGCGACAGCGGGGATCCGCTGCTGCAGTGCCTCTGCGCGGGGACGTGGACGTGGACGGGGACGGGATCGCGGGGATCCGGAGCGATCTGGCGGAGATCGGGGGCAGGGTGAGGAGCAGCATCTCCATGCTGCAGAGCAACCAGGCCGTGGCGGAGGTCTCCAAGATCGCGTCCTCGCTCCTGCCGTTCGGGGAGGAGGAGCCTGACAAAGGGGAGCCTGTCACCGGCGGAACCGAGGAGGTGTTGGTCTTCGTGAAGCACATCTCGACGCGGCCTGAGACCTGGCTTGATTTCCCCCTCTTCATCAACGAGCGTTATGCAGACGGTAAGATTTAGTACCGAACTTTGAAGTATG
>NC_041383.1:395858709-395873261 GCF_002162155.2 Triticum dicoccoides | reverse complement strand
CTTCGAGGTCTATACGTATCTACCTATTACTGCAGGTAAGCAATCGTCCTTTTATGTTTATATATACTGGATTGTTTGCTACTGAAGAACCTAGTCTTACTTTCATTTGAGCCTTGCTCATAGATTAGTACTGAAGAACCTAGTCTTACTCTGATTTGAGCCTTGCTCATAGATCAGTACTGCAGAACCTACAACTAACTGAAACTATATATTTTTACGATCGATTGGCATACTCGACTTCAACCATAATCCAAAAAAAAAGTTGAATCCTTCATTTTTCAAATTTGAAGATTTGATGGTCAAATAATACACTAAGTGATTAGGTAGAATTATATACGGGCTGTGAGTGATTGATTTAGATTTGAACCTTTGTCGCCAGCGTAGTGGTTCTGAGAAGAAAGTTTTACTAGTACTAGAAATTAAGGTCGGCACTAACACATCTTCATCTTGTAGCTAGTGGCTATGTTATTTTTTAATTTAGAGAATCACTTACCCTTCTTGATGAATTATAGATGCGACCAATTCTCAAAATCAGTATTTTTGTCAAACAACATCTGCTAATTTGGAACTATTATTTGTTGATTGTTTCGTAAGTCTAGTTAGTTAGAGAAGGTTCTCCATCGGACAACCATCTCTCTTCCATTCAATTAGGTTCAGTATATCCTGCTATTATCTTGACAGTGCCCACTGCTGGACAGAGTTAATCTCTTTTGAAAAAAATCTTTCTGTCATAAATGGCCCAATTTTATCTATATACATTTTGTATGTCCCCAACAACAGAAAAAACAATTCTGGTCCTTTTCCTATCTAGCAAACCTTCGTCTGTGACAGGGATATGCCAATGACCTTTCTCTGCTCCTGAGTTTCAGAGGTAGAGGGTGGAACAGTTACAAAGTCAACAAAGGGCTAGATGAAGTCTAATTTTAGAGGTGGATAAAGAAATATGTCAACTTTGAAATCCATTGCTAAATGTTCAGCGAGTGATGTTGACATCCTGAAGACAGAAGTCTGATTTCAGATGATGCGTAACTTAATTTGGTGCACTGGAATGAAATGGGAGGACGTTGTGGTCTCAGTTTGAGCGTATTGATTAATGAAGAAAGTAGATGTTGTAGGTAGTGTTAGAACTTTCCTGCAAAGATCTCAAGCATGCTCATCCTGAATTAGTTGATATGCGCATCTTAGAGTCCATAAACTCCTTTCTCGGTCGGTTTAGTTCTATGTAGTTTGTTGAATAGATTGAAGCATCTACATCACAGTCTGGAATGCCATTGCACTTCCTGATATATCACTGTTTATTAGTAGGAGATTTCTTCTGCTTGGCCATAACAGCAATTTCATGTTGTTTCTTTTGTAATTCGATGGTTGACAGTCTGATATCAAATAATGTGGTTACATCCTATTTACAGCAAAGCTTGTGATCCTTGCTAACAATTGCCTCCGCTCCGCAAGTTTGAGATTGAGTATTGTGCTATGTTGGCGAAGGTCACTGTCCACCACTACCATGGAAGTAAGTTTGCATTCCTATTTAATCCAGTTTTTGTGTAGTGGTGAGTCTGTAAGATGATGTTCATTTCTGCCCATGATAGTGCAAAACCCTTCCTACTTGGCTCACAGTCCTGTCTATTACTTGTTGCTACTACTTTGTTGTGGAAGTATTAGCCGTAATTGCAGTAGAAAGCTAATAAATAGTTTGAAATTTGTGAATAAGATGGTAAAGCAGTCATAATCATGACTTTTTTGTTGTCTCAATAATATGCTGTTCAAAAGTAACAGCGCCGAATGTTTGATTTCTAGACAATGTTGATATGGGAATTGCGTGTGGTAAATACTTCCAATTCTGCTGCCTGAGTATCATCGACCCTGGTATCTAGCACCACATTTCTCATTGTCTTACCTGGTTCATAATTTGATATACAACAACTGGGTTTCTGATCATGCTCTGTTCCTTGTTGAATTTTCAGGCGATTCCGACATCATCAACGCAACACCAGCTTGCCAGAAACCTGTGTATGCCATTTTCAGTGTCTCATCTGATGTGTCATATGAGGTGTCTAGAGTGTAGTTCTTGCTGGACTTGATTTGGTCTTGTGTACATCATTTATCAGTCAATCAAGTTTGATGGGACTATGGTTTTGGATCAAAAGGTTTTGTTCCTGGCTTAATTAATTGCTCTTCGTTGCGCTGCTGCCAGCAAGCATGGTTTTGCTGTGTTCAGCAGTTTTCTGTGTGTTGCTATTTGACGTCATTATAGAGCTATGTTTTTATCATGCTCTGGATTTGATGGAAAGAGTGGCCTCCATGGATTGAAATGTTGGTTGTTACGTATTGATTTTAGTATTGAAAATGGCTCAAACCTGAAGTACTTAAAATAGATTGTCGTTCCTTTCTTGTTTGTTTTGATACCCATATATCTGCCCTGTATTAGCTCTTCCCTTTAATGCATGTTAATTCAGTGTTGTTGATTTGATGCCGATGTTCAGAAACAAGATTTTTATGGATCAGTTTATTTTTGTGCTATGTTATTATCTTTGATCAGTATCAGTTGTGTCTCTCTTAAGAGACACTCTACCTTTTCTGACTCGAGTTGTTAACAATTGTTCCATACTTCTATTACAACAACAACAACAAAGCCTTTAGTCCCAAACAAGTTGGGGTAGGCTAGAGGTGAAACCCATAAGATGTCGCAACCAACTCATGGCTCTGGCACATGGATAGCAAGCTTCCACGCACCCGTGTCCATAGCTAGCTCTTTGTCAATACTCCAATCCTTTAGGTCTCTCTTAACGGACTCCTCCCATGTCAAAATCGGTTGACCCCGCCCTCTCTTGACATTCTCCGCACGCTTTAGCCGTCCGCTATGCACTGGAGCTTCTGGAGGCCTGCGCTGAATATGCCCAAACCATCTCAAACGATGTTGGACAAGCTTCTCCTCAATTGGTGCTATCCCAACTCTATCTCGTATATCATCATTCCGGACTCGATCCTTCCTCGTGTGGCCACACATCCATCTCAACATACGCATCTTCGCCACACCTAACTGTTGAACATGTCGCCTTTTAGTCGGCCAACACTCCGCGCCATACAACATTGCGGGTCGAACCGCCGTCCTGTAGAACTTGCCTTTTAGCTTTTGTGGCACTCTCTTGTCACAGAGAATGCCAGAAGCTTGGCGCCACTTCATCCATACTTCTATTAGCTACAACAATTTTTTTTTGAATTTGCTACTGCATGAGTTTTTACTACTGCAGACATAGAGTATTTGCTACTAGTAAAACAGGGATTTTGTATAGTTTTTACTACTACTAACACACAGCAGAGTATTTGCTACTAGAAAAACAGGGATTTTGTATGCATTGCTACCGGATGAGTGCTTTCTTTGTACTATTTCACCTTGGCATGCATATGTTTATTTCACCTTAGATGGAAATGAGTGTTATCAAGGAAATGGTTTTAGGTAAACCAGCACCTCTCATCAGTCTTTCTTACTCAGTGTTATCATCTGCTTGGTTTTACGTGATGCACTCATTTCCCGCGATGGTTTTGCTTGCGTTTTCCTTATGTTGTTTCGCGTCGGGTTCTGATTCGCTTTGCCACTATTATTTTTGTGGCGATGCAGACTTGTGGTAACGAAGAGCAAGGCCGAGAAGGACTCCAACAAGCCCAAGCGCCCTCTGAGCGTCGTCTTAGTCCTCATGTGAGCCTCAGATTTGATTTGTTGTTGTGGTTTGATTCGTGTTGTTTCTGTGGCATGGTGACGCGTCCTGACTAGGCTTGTTTTGGTTCTGTTTTCGCACGGACAGCTTCAGGAAGGACTCCAACATCAAGCATGTCTCCATGGTAAGCATCTCAGTTTCCTTTGCTTCCACTCATGTCTCCTTGTTCTTATTCAAACTGGTGTTGTGATAGTTTTCCTTTGAAATCCTGTGTCCTGATTTGTGTTCAAATCGCAGGTTGGCAAGGGCGGTGGTGAGAAGTGGAAGTATCTTGAGTGATGTTGTAAGTTACCCGCTCCCCCATCCCCTCTTTGTTACTGCTATATTCGGTGTTGGTCTCTTCCGCCTGATCTCAGTGTTTGCTCGTGATGCAATGAAATTTTCGCGGACTGTGAGTTGGTTTCCAAGTTTCCGTGTAGCTACACCGTGTCATTTGGGTATTGTTTGACCCAGTTGGCCAGTGATATTTAGAATTTAGTCGCTATGTAATTGTCGATCTACTTCCTATTCTCAATGGTTGTTCAAATTTATGGTTTGCTGTGTTGAAATGTCTGTAGCCTTGTAGCCTTGTTAGAATCTGTATAGTCTGTGCTCATCGATTCAAACTGCTGCTCGAATTTGTTTCCAAATCCGCCATGCCATTTTGCATGATTTGTTCAACAATTCTTCTTCTGTTAATACTTATACTAGAATCTATTGCCTTGCACCACATTAACATCTCCTCTGTTTGAATGAATTGCAGGAGAAGGCTCCCTAATTGCCAAGGCCAAGTACACCAAGAAGATCGACACCTACAACAACCCACTGGTACAACATTCACGTCAAACACCTTCATCAGAATCGTAGCCATGTGATATTAACCCAACATTGTGGTATTGATCCATGCTCTTTCGTGCCCATCCTTATTTTCGTTTCAGGCAGGAGAGGTGTCCGACAACTCAGACAAGTCCCAGTCTGAGGTGAGCAACGATGACGACAAAAGCAATGTGAGACCATCCTGATCCATCCGCCAACTTTTTCCCCATGATCCCCTAACTGCTCAACATGTTCTGTTCTAAATATCTGAAAACTTGTGTGTAGGGGGACTTGTGATGTGGCACGCAAAGCAGCAGCAGGGGGAGGGGGTCTCTGAAATGTCGCCGCTTTCTCTCATTGCTAGTGTCACCGATTGATGATGGATGGTTGCTGTTAGTTTAGCTCCTTAGTAGTACCTCCTAGTCTTTCAGGCGGCTACTGCTGGTAGCTATAGTCTGTTCACCGATTGATGATGGATTGTTGAATGTACTTACTGTTGTACCCGTGGCTGTTTAAGGAATACTTTCGCGTTGAAAGAAATAAAATGGTCTTGATACATGCTTGTTTGAAATCCTTGTATCTCACTGTCGCTGGAACAATGCTCGTCAAGTTTGTGAATGTTTGCTATGGAGGCCCAAAATTGAAATGGACTACAAAAAGGTTGAGGCCCAAAAAATAAATGAATCGTATAAGGCCGCGTCCTATGAAATAAAAAAGGCTGAATTCTTGGGCTCGGCCCATGTAGTTGACACAAATTGCTTGAAAAATATATAATAAATGGGCTTGGCCCACAAAGACGGTTGAACTGGACCGGGATGAATCTTGTCAGTGACCTTTCCAATTGGTCACAATTTTGCCACGTCAGATTGCCACGTCGGATTCGAGGTGGCCTGGGCAGACAGCCAGTGACCAAAACAAAAGGCCATGGGTTCAACGACCTTCTGTTTTGGTCGTAAACTTCTACGACCTTCTCACAGAGAAGGTCGTTAATTTCAGTTTACGACCGCTAGCTTTTGACCTTCTGTTTTTGGTCACAAAAAGGTCACAAATGAAAAACAATGACCTTTCAGTGACCAATAGTCAAGGTCACAAGTTGACATATTTCTTATAGTGTAAATACCGCATATAGGAAGGTATGGTGGACTCATATGGAACAACTTTGGGGTTTATGGAGTTTGGATGCACAAGCAGTATTCCCGCTTAGTACAGGTGAAGGCTAGCAAAAGACTGGGAAGCGACCAACTGAGAGAGCGACAACAATCATAAACATGCATTAAAATTAATTCACACCAAGTACAAGCATGAGTAGGATATAATCCACCATGAACATAAATATCATGAAGGCTATGTTGTTTTGTTTCAACTACATGCGTGAACATGTGCCAAGTCGAGTCACTCAATTCATTCAAAGGAGGATACCATCCCATCATACCACATCATAATCATTCTAATAGCATGTTGGCACGCAAGGTAAACCATCATAACTCATAGCTAGTCAAGCATGACACAAACAACTATAATCTCTAAATGTCATTGCAAACATGTTTACTTCATAATAAGCTGAATCAGAAACGATGAACTCAACATATTTACAAAAACAAGAGAGGTCGAGTTCATACCAGCTTTTCTCATCTCAATAAGTCCATCATATATCGTCATTATTGCCTTTCACTTGCACGACCGAACGATATGTATAATAATAATAGCGCACGTGCATTGGACTAAGCTGGAATCTGCAAGCATTCAACTCAAGAGAGAAGACAAGTAATATGGGCTCTAAGTTAAATAAACAGTCATGCATATGAGAGCCACTAAACATTTTCAATATGGTCTTCTCGACCCCCAAAGAAAAGAAAAGAAAATAAAACTATTTACACGGGAAAGCTCCCAACAAGTAAAAGAAGAACTAGAAATATTTTTGGGATTTCATTTTAATTTCTACTACAGGCATGGAAATTAAACTAACTAATTTTTTTGGTTTTCTTAAGGTTTATCAAACACGCAAGAAGAAAACTAGAAAAAGAAATTTAAACTAGCATGGATAATACAATGAAAGAGTATGAGCACCGACGACTAGTGTGTGAACATGAATGTAAAGTCGGTGAGAAATACGTACTCCCCCGAGCTTAGGCTTTTGGCCTAAGTTGGTCTAATACCAAGGACCGCCTGGCTGATATCCGTAGTTGTAACCAGGGTCGTACTGAGATGCAGCGGCAACCGCCTCCTGAGCTGCGGCGTGTTGGCGAGCTGCCTCCGCTCCCCCCTCGTGTTCAACTGCTTCCTCCTTGGTGACAACATATCTTCCTTTTGCCTGATAATCAAAAAGGTTGGGAGCAGGAAGAGTAACATGGACGATGTTGCGTCTGTCATAGATTAGTCGATATTGGAGGAATTGTTCGTTCCTCCTAAGAAATTGATGATTGACCATAGCATCATAATCTAAATAAGCAGGAGGTATCAACATATCCCCCTCTCGTGGGGCTATACCAAGATAATTAGCCACACGGGTCGCATAAATTCCTCCAAATAAATTTCCCTTTCTACTATTATTCTGCAACCTACGTGCAACTATTGCCCCCAAGTTATAACCTTTATATCCTAACACAACACTCTGGAGGACACACAGATCAGGGACACACATGTGACATGCCTCATCTTTACCATTAATGCATCTACCAATGAAGAGAGAAAAATAATGTATAGCAGGAAAATGAACTCTCCCTATGGTAGCTTGTGCTATGTCCCTAGATTCTCCCATAGTAATACTAGCAAGGAAGTCTCTAAATTCAGATTTGTGAGGATCATTAATATTACCCCACTGCGGGAGTTTGCAAGCAGTTGTAAAATCCTCTAAGTCCATGGTATAAGATGTATCATAAATATCAAATATGACACTAGGAAAATTACGCGTACAGTTATATTTGAACCTCCGCACAAAGGAATCAGTCAATTGATAGTACTGAGAACACTTATCTTGTAAGAAGTCCTCCAGCTCGGCATTACGCACGAACGCGTCAAATTCCTCCTTAAAGCCTGCTTCGAACATAAAATTATCGGATGGCCACTCACAAGCTCATACATCCGCGTCCCTCAGCAATTCAACATCTTGCTCACGTATAGCAATCCTGGGCCCTCTCTTCACCGAGGAACCACATTGGTACATTCTCCAAGACATAATTCTTTTTCTGAAATTTTAGTAACTTCGAAATAAAAGTGAATAAAACTAAACAAGATTGATAGCAACTACTCCTACAAGTGCCTATATCATGCATTAGAATTGCTTGTGACCTCATAAATTTAACATGCAAGCTCAAGAACATGGTCACCTATGCAGCAAAAATTTGCAATGAATAAAGCACTAGAACAAAAACTAATTGGACTAATGGAGGAGTCACATACCAAGCAACAATCTCCCAAAGCAGTTTTATGAATGGAGCTTTGAGCAAGGAGATCGAAAATCGCAGCAAAATGAGCTAGAACTCGTGCTTGAGCTGGATGGGGATTTTTTTGGGTAGAAGATGAAGTGTGTGGGTGCTGGCATAAGTGGAGGGGGGCCACCAGGGGCCCACAAGATAGGGGCGCCCAGGGGGGTGGGCGCGCCCTTCACTCTCGTGGCCTGGTGCTTTCCCCTCCTGCAGTGATTTCAGTGCCTAAAATCCTCAAATATTCCATAAAAAATCATACTAAATTTGCAGGGCATTTGGAGCACTTTTATTTTCAGGATATTTTTTTTATTGCACGGATAATTCAGAAAACAAACGGATAATACTATTTTTGCTTTATTTATTCTAAATAACAGAAAGTAAAAAGAGGGTACAAAAGGTTGTGCCTTCTAGTTTCATCCATCGCATGATCATCAAAATGAATCCACTAACAAGGTTGATCAAGTCTTGTTAACAAACTCATTCCGAATAACACGGAACCGGAGAAATTTCGAATTAACACTAAGTTACCTCAACGGGGATATGAAAATCCCCAACAATAAGAATATCATACTTTTTCTTGATAGTGGAGAGAGGAAATTCAAAACCTCCAATAAAGATAGTTGGAACTTTTCCAATAGAATTGATGCTATGAACTTGAGATTGTTTCCTCGGAAAGTGTACCGTATGCTCATTACCATTAACATGAAAAGTGACATTGCCTTTGTTGCAATCAATAACAGCCCCTGCAGTGTTCAAAAAGGGTCTACCAAGGATAATCGACATACTATCGTCCTCGGGGATATCAAGAATAACAAAGTCCGTTAAGATAGTGACATTTGCAACCACAATAGGCACATCTTCACAAATACCGACATGTATAGCAGTTGATTTATCGGCCATTTGCAAAGATATTTCAGTAGGTGTCAACTTATTCAATTCAAGTCTACGATATAAAGAGAGAGACATAACGCTAACACCGGCTCCAAGATCACATAAGGCAGTTCTAACATAATTTCTTTTAATGGAGCATGGTATAGTTGGTACACCCGGATCTCCAATTTTCTTTGGTATTCCACCCTTAAAAGTGTAATTAGCAAGCATGGTTGAAATTTCAGCTTCCGGTATCTTTCTTTTGTTTGTAATGATATCCTTATATACTTATCATAAGGATTTACTTTAAGCATATCAGTTAAGCGCATATGTAAGAAAATAAGTCTAATCATTTCAGCAAAGCGCTCAAAGTCCTCATCATCCTTTGTCTTGGATGGTTTAGGAGGAAAGGGCATGGGTTTCTAAACCCATGGTTCTCTTTCTCTACCGTGCTTCCTAGCAACAAAATCTCTCTTATCATAACATTGATTCTTTGATTGTGGGTTATCAAGATCAACAACAGGTTCAATCTCTACATCATTGTTTTTTCTAGGTTGAGCATCAACATGAACATTATTATTAACATTATCACTAGGTTCATGTTCATCACCTGATTGTGTTTCAGCATCAGAGATAGAAATATCATTGGGATTCTCAGGTGTGTCTACAGTAGGTTCACTAGAAGCATGCAAAGTCCTATCGTTTTTCTTATTCTTCTTTTTAGAAGAACTAGGTGCCTCTAAATTATTTCTCTGAGAATCTTGCTCGATTCTCTTAGGGCGGCCTTCAGGATACAAATGTTCCTGAGTCATTCTACCAGTTCTAGTAGCCACTCTAACAGCAAAGTTATTTTTATTATTTAATTCATCAAGCAAATCATTTTGAGCTTTAAGTACTTGCTCAGCTTGAGTAGCAACCATAGAAGTATATTTGCTAATGAGTTTGAGTTCACCTTTAACTCTAGCCATATTATCGCTCACGCGTCCTATCTCGAAAGCATTATTCTTTAACTCTCTACTAACATAAGCATTAAAACTTTCTTGTCTAGCCATAAAGTCATCAAATTCATCTAAGCATAGGCTGTGAAATTTAGTAGAGGGGATTTCAACTTTATCATATCTATAGAGAGAATTTACCTGTACTACCTGTATCGGGTTATCAAGACAATGTGGTTCTTCAACAGGCGGTATATTAAGACCATGTATTTCTTCAATAGGAGGTAAATTCTTAACATCTTCAGCTTTAATACCTTTTTTTTTCATTGATTTCTTTGCCTCTTGCATATCTTCAGGACTGAGAAATAATACACCTCTCTTATTCAGAGTGGGTTTAGGAATAGGCTCAGGAGTTGGCTTAATTGGTTCAGGAATTGGCTCAGGAAGAGTCCAATTATTTTCATTAGTTAACATATTATTCAATAGCAATTCAGCTTCGTCGACTGTTCTTTCCCTAAAAACACAACCAACACAACTATCCAAGTAGTCCTTGGAAGCATCAATTAGTCCATTATAAAAGATATCAAGTATTTCATTTTTCTTAAGAGGATGATCAGGCAAACCATTAAGTAATCGGAGAAGCCTCCCCCAAGCTTGTGGGAGTCTCTCTTCTTCGATTTGCACAAAATTATATATTTCCCGCAAGGCAGCTTGTTTCTTATGAGTAGGGAAATATTTAGCAGAGAAGTAATAAATCATATCCTGGGGACTACGCACACAACCAGGAGCAAGAGAATTATACCAAGTCTTAGCATCACCCTTTAATGAGAACGGAAATATCTTAAGGATATAATAATAGCGAGATTTATCATCATGAGTAAACAGGATGGCTATATCATTCAACTTGGTAAGATGTGCCACAACAGTTTCAGATTCAAGGCCATAAAAAGGATCAGATTCAACTAAAGTAATAATCTCAGGATCAACAGAAAATTCATAATCCTTATCAGTAACACAGATAGGTGAAGTAGCAAAAGCAGCGTCAGGTTTCATTCTAGCATTAAGAGACTGCTGCTTCCATTTAGCTAATAACTTCTTAAGATCATATCTATCATTGCAAGCAAAGATAGCTCTAGCAGCTTCTTCATTCATAACATAATCCTCAGGAACAACAGGCAATTCATAATCATTGGGAGGACTTTCATCATCACTATCATCAATAATAGCATCTTCAATAATTTCATTCTCTCTAGCCCTAGCAAGTTGTTCATCAAGAAATTCACCTAATGGCAAAGTGGTATCACGCACAGAAGTAGTTTCATCATAAGTATCATGCATAGTAGAAGTGGCATCATCAATAACATGCGACATATCAGAATTCATGGCAGTAGCAGGTTTAGGTGTCGCAAGCTTACTAATAACAGAAGGAGAATCTAGTGCAGAGCTAGATGGCAGTTTCTTACCTCCGCTCGTATCTTGGTTCTCTCGTCTTTCAAGTTCTTCATAGTGATCAACAGATATAAATTCCAAGTGACTCAGAGAATAGAGCTATGCTCCCCGGCAACGGTGCAAGAAATTAGTCTTGATAACCCACAAGTGTAGGGGATTGCAACAACTTTCGAGGGTAGAGTATTCAACCCAAATTTATTGATTCGGCACAAGGGGAGCCAAAGAATATTCTTGAGTATTAGTAGTTGAGTTGTCAATTCAACCACACCTGGATAACTTAGTATCTTGTGACGCCCCCGATTCAATCGTACACTAATCATGCACGCAAACGTGTACGATCAAGATCAGGGACTCACGGGAAGATATCACAACACAACTCTAAAACATAAATAAGTCATACAAGCATCATAATACAAGCCAGGGGCCTCGAGGGCTCGAATACAAGTGCTCGATCATAGACGAGTCAGCGGAAGCAACAATATCTGAGTACAGACATAAGTTAAACAAGTTTGCCTTAAGAAGGCTAGCACAAACTGGGATACAGATCGAAAGAGGCGCAGGCCTCCTGCCTGGGATCCTCCTAACTACTCCTGGACGTCGTCAGCGGGCTGCACGTAGTAGTAGGCACCTCCAGTGTAGTAGGGGTCGTCGTCGACGGTGGCGTCTGGCTCCAGGGCTCCAGCATCTGGTTGCGACAACCAGGTAGAAGGGAAAGGGGAAAAAGAGGGAGAAAAGCAACCGTGAGTACTCATCCAAAGTACTCGCAAGCAAGGAACTACACTACATATGCATGGTTATATGTGTAAGAAGGCCATATCGGTAGACTGAACTACAGAATGCCAGAATAAGAGGGGGGATAGCTAGTCCTATCGAAGACTACGCTTCTGGCAGCCTCCGTCTTGCAGCATGTAGAAGAGAGTAGATTGAAGTCCTCCAAGTAGCATCTCCACTGTAGAATCTCCAAATAGCAACTCCAAGTAACAACTCCAGTAGCATCTCCAGCAGCATCGCAGTAGCATAATCCTACCCGGCGATCCTCTCCTCGTCGCCCTGTTGAAAAGCGATCACCGGGTTGTCTGTGGAACTTGGAAGGGTGTGTTTTATTAAGTATCCGGTTCTAGTTGTCATAAGGTCAAGGTACAACTCCAAGTCGTCCTGTTACCGAAGATCACGGCTATTCGAATAGATTAACTTCCCTGCAGGGGTGCACCACATTACCCAACACGCTTGATCCCATTTGGCCTGACACACTTTCCTGGGTCATGCCCGGCCGCGGAAGATCAACACGTCGCAGCCCCACCTAGGCACAACAGAGAGGCCAGCACGCCGGTGTAAACCTAAGCGCGCAGGGGTTTGGGCCCATCGCCCTGAGCACACCTGCACGTTGCGTGGGTGGCCGGAAGCAGACCTAGCCTAGCAAGCGTTCTAGTCCAATCTGGCGCGCGCCGCTCCGTCGCTGACGTCTGAAGTGCTTCGGCTGATACCACGACGTCGGGATACCCATAACTACTCCCACGTAGATGGTTAGTGCGTATAGGCTCGTAGCCAACTCAGATCAAATAACAAGATCTCGTTAAGCGTGTTAAGTATCCGCGAACACCGAACAGGGCCAGGCCCACCTCTCTCCTAGGCGGTCTCAACCTGCCCTGTCGCTCCGCCACAAAGATCCACACAGAGGGCCGTCGGGACAAAGGTCCTTTCAGCCCCCAATCCGTGAATCACTCGCGGGTACTCTTCGAGCTGACCCGACTTTAGTCACCATCTGTATAGTATGTACGTATGTATAGTATATACCCGTGATCACCTCCCGAGTGATCACGGCCCAATAGTATAGCAAGGCAGACCGACAAGAATGTAGGGCCAATGATGATAAACTAGCATCCTATACTAAGCATTTAGGATTGCAGGTAAGGTATCAACAGGTGTAGCAACAATGTCAGGCTATGCATCAGAATAGGATCAACGGAAAGCAGTAACAGGCTACACTAATCTAATGCAAGCAGTATAGAAGAGAATAGGCGATATCTGGTGATCAAGGGGGGGCTTGCCTGGTTGCTCTGGCAAGGAGGGGTCGTCAACTCCGTAGTCGAACTGGCAGCAGCAGCGTCGGTCTCGTAGTCTACCGGAGAGAAGAGGGGGAAGAAACAATGAATACAATGCAAACAAATGCATATCGATGCATGACATGACAAGTAACGATGCTAGGTGTGCCCAATCGCGGTAGTAGGTGATACCGACGAAGGGGGGAAACATCCGGGAAAGTATTCCCGGTGTTTCGCGTTTTCGGGCAGAGGAGCCGGAGGGGGAAAGTTGCGAGTTTAATAGGTTAGGGGTGTGTGGCGGACGAACGGGCTGCGTATCCGGAATCGTCTCGTCGTTCTGAGCAACTTTCATGTAGAAAGTATTTTCATCTGAGCTACGGTTTATTTTCTATTAATTTTAAAAGATTTAAATCATTTTCAGGATTTATTTAATTATTTTAATGCAACATTATCCAGAACAGTGATTGCTGATGTCAGCATGACGTCAGCATGATGTCAGCAGTCAATAGAGGTTGACTGGGTCAAACTGACGTGTGGGGTCCGCATGTCATAGACTGAACAGGCTAATCAGGTTTTAATTAAGTTAACTAGTGATTAGATTAATTTAATCAGGATTAGTTAAGTTAATTAATTCTTTAATTAATTAATTAATATTTTAATTTTTATTATTTATTTATTATTTTCTTTTACATTTTCTGTTAAAACGTTATATGCGTTGGGCCCCTCTGGTCAGTGGCACAGAGGCCCTAGCAGGTCGGGCCAACGGGCACCGCCCGAACGGGCGAGGGGAAAGAGGGCGACGGGCGTACTGGTGCGGCTGCTCGCACCCGACGCCATGAGAGGCGAGGGCGAGTGCGCCTGGGGCCTCGATGGCCGGCGACGATGGGAGAAGCACCGTGCGCGGGGGGGTTGCAGGGCACGCGCACCGGCGAGATGAGCCATGGCGGCCTTCGGTAGGCGCGGGGGAGCGCGATAGGCGCCGGCAGCTACAGGCTGCAGGGGGCGGCGGAAGGCGCAGCCCCGGCGTGGTAGCACGGGCAAGCAGGGCACGAGGCCACCGCGAGCGGGCGGCAAGGCGGAGCGAGACCGCGCGGGCAGCGTCGTGACGAGGGGGGAAGGCCGGGGCGCACGAGGCCATGGCGGTGCAGCGCGGGGTCGGTGACGGCCGGCTGCGGCCACAGCAGGCGCGCTCGTAGAAGAGGCGGGGTGAGGCCAGCACGGGCCGACCGGAGCCGCGAGCGGCAGCGGGCGCGGCCCCGCGTGGGCGGGCACGCAGTAGGACGACAGCAGGGGCGCGAGGCGCGGCACGGGTTCGAGCGC
>NC_041383.1:395848368-395858167 GCF_002162155.2 Triticum dicoccoides | reverse complement strand
CGCGCGGGTGCCGGCGTTCGGCGGCGACGAGCGGTGGGGGCGAGGGGATCGGGATCCCGATCCAGATCCAGAATGACGAGAGGGAGTGGGGGGGCGAATGGGTGTCGGTGGGGCTAGGGTTTCGTGAGTGGGGGATATGGGGGGGGTGAGGGGTGGCTGGTTGGGCCGGCCTGGTGGGTCGTGGCCCAGTTGGGCCGCTGGCCTGCTGGGCCGGGGCCCCCGGGGGTGAGTGCTTTCTCTTTTATTTAATTTATATATATATATATATATATATATATTTCTGTTTTACTGTTTTTATTTTAGTTCCCTTTTGAATTTGGTTTTATAAACTACACCACTGGTTCCTAATCTAGTTTTAATAAGTATGTCACTGCCCCATAAGTTTTTGGCAATAAAACAAATAGTTTAATAATTTATCAAATTGAAAAGGGTAGATAGTTAAATGATTTGCTGCTGTTTTAAATATTGTAGTGCCCTTAAACCTTTTATAAAATTGTGGTTTCTCCACAATAATTATCTATGCATTATTTGGCAACACCCCAACATTTTAGTTTTAATATTTGAAAATATTTTATTGTTTGCTTGATTTTGAACTTGAATTCGAATAGGTTTCGAACTAACGCGAGATTAGTCACAATAATCGAGGTGACGTGGTATCATTAGCAAGGGATTACTGTAGTCTAATTATCCGGGCGTTACAAATCTCCTCCACTACAAGAAATCTCGTCCCGAGATTTAGGAGGTAGAAGGAAACAGTGCGGGGTATTCATCACGCAGGCGATCCTCACGTTCCCAAGTGGCTTCATCTTCAGAATGGTGCGACCACTGAACTTTGAGGAACTTGATCGCCTTCTGGCGTGTGCGGCGTTCAGCTTGATCGAGAATGCGGACCGGATGCTCTTTATAGGAGAGATCCTGTTGCAATTCGAGCACTTCATGTTCCACTCCTCGGATCGGGTCCTTGAAGCAACGGCGGAGCTGTGATACATGGAACACATCGTGAACCTGAGAAAGGTTCGGCGGAAGCTCCAGTTGATATGCCACTTTTCCACGCCTCTCGAGAATAGTGAATGGGCCAATATAGCGAGGAGCTAGCTTGCCCTTGATCCCGAAGCGGTGAGCACCCTTCATTGGTGTAACTCGAAGATAGGCCTTTTCGCCAGGTTGATAGACCATGTCTTTATGATGACGGTCATAATTACTCTTTTGGCGTGACTGAGCAGTCTTGAGATTCTCGCGAATAATGCGGACTTGCTCTTCGGCATGTTGGATAATATCCGGACCAAAGAGTGGACGTTCCCCAGTTTCTGACCAGTTCAGAGGGGTTCGGCACTTTCGTCCATATAACACTTCGAAGGGGGCCATCTTCAGACTAGCTTGATAGCTATTATTATAAGAGAATCAGCATACGGAAGAGATTCCTCCCATTTCTTGCCGAAGGAAATAACACAAGCTCGAAGCATGTCTTCGAGAACTTGGTTGACACGTTCAACTTGCCCTTGTGACTGAGGATGAAAAGCAGTGCTGAAAGACAGATGAGTGCCCATAGCTTCTTGGAAACTTGCCCAGAATCTTGAAGTGAATAAACTGCCACGGTCTGAACTGATAACCAGTGGAATACCGTGAAGCGAAACAATTCTGGACATGTAGAGAGTTGCAAGCTGACTAACAGTGATCGTTTCTTTGACCGCCAGAAAATGTGCAACCTTAGAAAGTCGGTCAATGACGACAAGAATAGCATCATTACCCCTTTGCGATTTGGGAAATCCAGTAACGAAGTCCATCTCGACATGGTCCCATTTCCATTCAGGAATAGATATAGGTTGCAGAGTTCCAGCAGGCCTTTGATGTTCTGCTTTGATACGACGGCAAACGCCACATTCAGCAACATAACGAGCAATGTCTTGCTTCATGTTAGACCACCAGAATCTCTGGCGGATGTCTTGGTACATCTTTGTACTACCAGGATGGATACATAGAGGCGTATCATGAGCTTCTTTCATAACCTCCTGAGTCATATTCAGGTTTTCCTTCTTACACGGCACCACTAGGCGGCCTTTGAAGTACAAGGTGCCATCATCAGCAATAGTGAAGGATGAGGGACTTCCTTCTTTGAGGTCTTGCTTAATCTTGTAGACTTCAGAGTCAAATCCCTGCATTGTCTTTATGGTGCCCACGAGATCGGGTTCAACAGCCAGGGTATAGAGGGAACCCTGGGAAACAACACGGAGATTCATCTTGCGGAACTCCGGAGGAGGGGGAGCGAGTGCACCCGGAGGAACAATATGGAGGTTTAGCTTTCTGAATTCTTCAACAAGTGAGGGCTGAACTTTGTGAACCTGGAGGTGGTTGCAGTAAGACTTGCGGCTCAAGGCATCAGCCATTACATTGGCCTTGCCTGGTGTATAGGAAATACCCAAATCAAAGTCTGCAACAGTCTCCATCCATCTCTGCTGACGGAGGTTCAGGTCTGGTTGAGTAAACAGATACTTCAGACTTTGATGGTCGGTGAAGATCTCGCAACGATTACCGAGAAGGTAATGTCGCCACTGTTTCAGTGAATGGATAACAGCAGCAAGCTCGAGGTCGTGAACTGGGTAGTTCTCTTCGTGAGGGCGCAATTGTCGAGAGGCATAGGCAATCACTTTGCGCTCCTGCATTAGGACACAGCCTAATCCTTGACGGGAAGCGTCGCAGTAAATGACGAAGTCCTTCTTAGTATCAGGTGGAGCTAGTACTGGGGCAGAAGTCAACTTGTCTTTGAGTGCCTGGAAGCTTTCCTGACATTTGTCTGTCCAGTGGAACTTGACGCCCTTATGCAATAGGTTAGTCAGGGGCCTGGCGATCTTGGAGAAGTTCTCGACGAATCGACGGCAATAGCTGGCGAGACCGAGAAAACTTCTGACTTGCTTAACGTTCTTCGGAGGAGTCCAATCAAGAATAGCCTGGACTCGTTCAGGGTTGACGGCAATACCATCTTTAGAGATGACATGCCCGAGATAGGTTACTTCGGGAAGCCAGAATTCACATTTGGAGAACTTGGCATAAAGTTGATGCTCTTGTAGCTTTTCCAGCACGAGGCGAAGGTGTTCAGCATGTTCCCCTTCGTTCTTGGAAAATACCAGAATATCATCCAGATAAACCACGACGAACTTGTCGAGGTAATCCATGAATATATAGTTCATCAGGCGAGAGAAGGTGGCTGGAGCATTGGTTAAGCCGAAAGACATGACGGTGTACTCGTAAGATCCGTATCGAGTCACGAATGCGGTCTTGGGGATATCCTCCTTACGAACACGGATCTGGTGGTAACCCAACCTCAAGTCGAGTTTAGAGAACACTGATGAACCAGCCAATTGATCATACAGATCATTGATCCGAGGAAGAGGATACTTATTCTGAATGGTAGCTTGATTTATAGGACGGTAGTCTTGGACCAATCGGTTTGTCCCATCTTTCTTCTTGACAAAGAGAGAAGGTGCTCCCCAAGGAGAGCAACTTGGGCGAATGAAACCACTTCGAAGAGATTTATCAATTTCCTCCTTAAGCTCAAGGAGTTCATGCGGCAGCATCTTGTAGGGTCGCTTGGCTATAGGAGTGGTGCCTGGTTTCAAATCGATGACGAATTCGACAGCTCTAGCAGGGGGAATCCCTGGGAGTTCTTCTGGAAAGACGTCGAGGAAGTCACGCACGACGGGAATGTTTTCAATGCCCTCGAGTGGTGCGGCGTTCAATGCATTCAATGCATAGAGCCTTACCTCGGCATTCTTAACCAGATGGGCATTGTAGCTTATTATTTCATCAGAAGGGTGTAGCAGATGGATGGTCTTGGTGGCGCAAACGATAGAAGCAGTATGCGCTTTTAACCAATTCATTCCCAGAATGAGATCAATGCTACAGGACTTCAGTACAATGGGAGAGACAAGGAATTCCAGTCCTTCGATTTCTACAGGGACGTTGTTGCAAATCATGGAGGTTCGACATTGGCCCGCAGGAGTGTGTACTAATAGTGAAGCATTCATGTCCTCACATTTAATGTCGTGCAAGCATGCAAAATCTTCTGACATGAATGAATGCGATGCACCTGTATCGAATAAAACAGATGCAGGTACTGAATTTACGAGGAGTGTACCCATCACAGTAGCAGGCTGGTCTTGAGCTTCGTTCAGATCAACGTGGTTGGCATGACCACGACCATAGGACTTGGCATTGTTGTTGCGGGGCTGGTTGTTACCACGACCAGCTGCTGGAAGGGCCAGTTGATTCTGGTTCTGGTTGCATTCCCGAGCACGGTGTCCTGGCTGACCACACCTGAAGCACAGACCACTATTGGGAGTGGGAGCAAGAGCTCGGGGTGGTGGAGCTGGAAGCCTTGGCTGCCTAGTTGGAGCAGCCGGCAGACGAGGTGCAGCATAAGACTGCCTTGGGGTAGGTGCATTTGGACGGTACATGCTGTTCGGGATCCATATCTTACGCTTCTGCGAGGGCGGGCCCGAAGATGAGCCCGTGTCACGGTTGCGCCTTTGAGAGCTCTGGTGTTCCTGCAGACCAGTCTCGACATTGATGGCCTTGTTCACCAAGGTGGCGAAATCGGCAAAGTCATGCACTAGAAGTGCGAGCTTGATGTCATCTTGAAGGCCTTCACGGAACTTCTCCTGTCTGCGTGCATCAGTTGCAATGTCCTCTTCAGCATAGCGAGACAAGTCCAGAAACTCCCGCTGATAAGTTTCCACAGTTTTGTTGCCCTATGTGAGGTTGCGGAACTCACGCTTCTTCCTGTTCATGATTCCCTGAGGAATGAAGCGGGCACGGAAGGCAGCCTGAATGTCTGGCCAGGAGATGATTGTCCCAACTGGCAGAGTACGCCTGTGGCTGTCCCACCATTGCGCTGCGGGTCACTTTAGAAAGAATGAAGCAAAAGTGACATAGCTGGCAGGGGCTACATCAGCAGACTCCATCTCATAGGTGATGTCACGGAGCCAGTCATCAGCATCAAGCGGCTGGGTTGAGCTGCGGTACACACTTGGGTTGAGGCGTATGAAATCCTGCAGAGTGGATGTGTTTGGATGCTGGTTCATATTGGGGCGAGGAAACTGAGCCATCATGTTTTCCATGAACTGGCGATTCATCTCAAGCTGTTGGATCATACCAGCCATGTACTCAGGCGGTGGTGGGAAGTTGCCACCACGACCACGACCAGCTGGTCTAACCATCCTGCTAATATATAACAGGGGTAGTTCAGTATTGAGAAATTTGCATAGACAAGAGTCATTCATGATGAAACATGCATAATGAAAGGAGCACGACAGATACCACATAGATAGTCGGCATAACTTACAAAAGGGGTCGGACATAGAGCTCAGTACACAGAGTTCAGTACATAGACTAAGTCATTATAGGCGGCACACAGGCTCACGAATGCATCTAATACTAATGAGCAAGACTACATCAGTCCCAGGAGGTACTGTGAAGGTAGCTGTAACCTGACAGCTGGTAGTGAGGCAACGGATAGTCCTCCACGTCAGTGGCCTGGGGGCCGCGGATACTCTGGTGTAGAACCCGACGCTCAGGTGGCAGAAGAGGACCAAGTGCGGGAGAGTAGCCTCCCACCTCTGGCCATCCGACACCGTGGGGCATCACGGTCCTGGCTGGGTAGATCGCAGAACGCGGCAGCTGTCCAGACCGGACAAAGGGGTGCAACTGCGTCAGAGCCCTGTAAAGGTGCTGACGAGTGGTGTACAACTCGTGGCGAAGAGCTCTGTTAGCTCGGTCCAGCCCATCAGCATGCAGGACCAGGCGCTGATGGTGGAAGGGCTCTCGGGTGACGGTGGAGTAGGCGGCAGTGTAGTATCCCTCCGCGCCAACGTCAGATGCGATAGGAATGTGTCTGAAAGGGGAAGTGTCCAACGCCTGATACTCTCCACGAAGACGTGTCAGAGCAGCATGAGCAGCATCGTGGACTGCCATCTCGATGGTCACTCCAACACCATGAGCGGTGTACAGCACGGTAGTGGACTCATACTCCCGAGAGTAGAGGTGGACGATGGCACGGTACTGCTCCTGGTTAAAGTCCTGGTACTCCTCGTAGACGGTGTACTCAGGGTGCCAGCGATAACGCAGATAGGTCATCATATCAGCTAGCACAGCAGGTGATCCTGAGGCACCAATGGCCGCAGTGTGGCGCACGACCTGCCTCGTGGGTTCCATCTGAAAACAAAGATGTTTCAATGGAGTCAAATGACAACATGGGCACTATTCAAAATGCTATCCTACAGAATAACTATGGCTTATCCAACTTCGGGGTGAACGTGGTAACGGGATCCTAATGTCAGAGTTAGTAAATTCGTTTAACCCGAGTAGAAAAGAGTTCAGAGTCCCAGAGTAAAGGTCGAGGAGTAAAAGATCCTAGTACCACCCGATGGCGACGTGGGCCCGTAAGGCACACAGCCAAGTTAGTAAAAGTTTTTGTAATGTCTAGACTCGACTTTGGCCAAGGAGTGTGGAAGGGGGATTCCTACAGGCAGTCGGCTCTGATACCAACTTGTGACGCCCCCGATTCAATCGTACACTAATCATGCACGCAAACGTGTACGATCAAGATCAGGGACTCACGGGAAGATATCACAACACAACTCTAAAACATAAATAAGTCATACAAGCATCATAATACAAGCCAGGGGCCTCGAGGGCTCGAATACAAGTGCTCGATCATAGACGAGTCAGCGGAAGCAACAATATCTGAGTACAGACATAACTTAAACAAGTTTGCCTTAAGAAGGCTAGCACAAACTGGGATACAGATCAAAAGAGGCGCAGGCCTCCTGCCTGGGATCCTCCTAACTACTCCTGGACGTCGTCAGCGGGCTGCACGTAGTAGTAGGCACCTCCAGTGTAGTAGGGGTCGTCGTCGACGGTGGCGTCTGGCTCCAGGGCTCCAGCATCTGGTTGCGGCAACCAGGTAGAAGGGAAAGGGGAAAAAGAGGGAGAAAAGCAACCGTGAGTACTCATCCAAAGTACTCGCAAGCAAGGAACTACACTACATATGCATGGTTATATGTGTAAGAAGGCCATATCGGTAGACTGAACTGCAGAATGCCAGAATAAGAGGGGGGATAGCTAGTCCTATCGAAGACTACGCTTCTGGCAGCCTCCGTCTTGCAGCATGTAGAAGAGAGTAGATTGAAGTCCTCCAAGTAGCATCTCCACTGTAGAATCTCCAAATAGCAACTCCAAGTAACAACTCCAGTAGCATCTCCAGCAGCACCGCAGTAGCATAATCCTACCCGGCGATCCTCTCCTCGTCGCCCTGTTGAAAAGCGATCACCGGGTTGTCTGTGGAACTTGGAAGGGTGTGTTTTATTAAGTATCCGGTTCTAGTTGTCATAAGGTCAAGGTACAACTCCAAGTCGTCCTGTTACCGAAGATCACGGCTATTCGAATAGATTAACTTCCCTGCAGGGGTGCACCACATTACCCAACACGCTTGACCATTTGGCCGGACACACTTTCCTGGGTCATGCCCGGCCGCGGAAGATCAACACGTCGCAGCCCCACCTAGGCACAACAGAGAGGCCAGCACGCCGGTCTAAACCTAAGCGCGCAGGGGTCTGGGCCCATCGCCCTGAGCACACCTGCATGTTGCGTGGGTGGCCGGAAGCAGACCTAGCCTAGCAGGTGTTCCAGTCCAATCCATCGCGCGCCGCTCCGCCGCTGACGTCTGAAGTGCTTCGGTTGATACCACGACGTCGGGATACCCATAACTACTCCCACGTAGATGGTTAGTGCGTATAGGCTCGTAGCCAACTCAGATCAAATACCAAGATCTCGTTAAGCGTGTTAAGTATCCGCGAACGCCGAACAGGGCCAGGCCCACCTCTCTCCTAGGCGGTCTCAACCTGCCCTGTCGCTCCGCCACAAAGATCCACACAGAGGGCCGTCGGGACAAAGGTCCTTTCAGCCCCCAATCCGTGAATCACTCGCGGGTACTCTTCGAGCTGACCCGACTTTAGTCACCATCTGTATAGTATGTATGTATGTATAGTATATACCCGTGATCACCTCTCGAGTGATCACGGCCCAATAGTATAGCAAGGCAGACCGACAAGAATGTAGGGCCAATGATGATAAACTAGCATCCTATACTAAGCATTTAGGATTGCAGGTAAGGTATCAACAGGTGTAGCAACAATGTCAGGCTATGCATCAGAATAGGATCAACGGAAAGTAGTAACAGGCTACACTAATCTAATGCAAGCAGTATAGAAGAGAATAGGCGATATCTGGTGATCAAGGGGGGGCTTGCCTGGTTGCTCTGGCAAGGAGGGGTCGTCAACTCCGTAGTCGAACTGGCAGCAGCAGCGTCGGTCTTGTAGTCTACCGGAGAGAAGAGGGGGAAGAAACAATGAATACAATGCAAACAAATGCATATCGATGCATGACATGACAAGTAATGATGCTAGGTGTGCCCAATCGCGGTAGTAGGTGATACCGACGAAGGGGGGAAACATCCGGGAAAGTATTCCCGGTGTTTCGCGTTTTCGGGCAGAGGAGCCGGAGGGGGAAAGTTGCGAGTTCGATAGGTTAGGGGTGTGTGGCGGACGAACGGGCCGCGTATCCGGAATCGTCTCGTCGTTTTGAGCAACTTTCATGTAGAAAGTATTTTCATCTGAGCTACGGTTTATTTTCTATTAATTTTAAAAGATTTAAATCATTTTCAGGATTTATTTAATTATTTTAATGCAACATTATCCAGAACAGTGATTGCTGATGTCAGCATGACGTCAGCATGATGTCAGCAGTCAATAGAGGTTGACTGGGTCAAACTGACGTGTGGGGTCCGCATGTCATAGACTGAACAGGCTAATCAGGTTTTAATTAAGTTAACTAGTGATTAGATTAATTTAATCAAGATTAGTTAAGTTAATTAATTCTTTAAATAATTAATTAATATTTTAATTTTTATTATTTATTTATTATTTTCTTTTACATTTTCTGTTAAAACGTTATATGCGTTGGGCCCCTCTGGTTAGTGGCACAGAGGCCCTAGCAGGTCGGGCCAACGGGCACCGCCCGAACGGGCGAGGGGAAAGAGGGCGACGGGCGTACTGGTGCGGCTGCTCGCACCCGACGCCATGAGAGGCGAGGGCGAGTGCGCCTGGGGCCTCGATGGTCGGCGACGATGGGAGAAGCACCGTGCGCGGGGGGGGTTGCAGGGCACGCGCACCGGCGAGATGAGCCATGGCGGCCTTCGGTAGGCGCGGGGGAGCGCGATAGGCGCCGGCAGCTACAGGCTGCAGGGGGCGACGGAAGGCGCAGCCCCGGCGCGGTAGCACGGGCAAGCAGGGCACGAGGCCACCGCGAGCGGGCGGCAAGGCGGAGCGAGACCGCGCGGGCAGGCGTCGTGACGAGGGGGGAAGGCCGGGGCGCACGAGGCCATGGCGGTGCAGCGCGGCGTCGGCGACGGCCGGCTGCGGCCACAGCAGGCGCGCTCGTAGAAGAGGCGGGGTGAGGCCAGCACGGGCCGACCGGAGCTGCGAGCGGCAGCGGGCGCGGCCCCGCGTGGGCGGGCGCGCAGTAGGACGGCAGCAGGGGTGCGAGGCGCGGCACGGGTTCGAGCGCGTGCATGGGGGAGGAAGAGAGGAGGATCGGCGCGTGCTCACGTGGCCGGTAGGGGTTCGGGCAGTGGTGTTCGGGGAAGAGGTCGGAGACGGCGTGACGGAGAGGAAGCAGGCCGTTGAGGTGGAGGAGGCAGTCCGGCGGGGTAGCGTGGTGGCGCGCGGGTGCCGGCGTTCGGCGGCGA
>NC_041383.1:395833621-395848005 GCF_002162155.2 Triticum dicoccoides | reverse complement strand
GTGGGGCTAGGGTTTCGTGAGTGGGGGATATGGGGGGGTGAGGGGTGGCTGGTTGGGCCGGCCTGGTGGGTCGTGGCCCAGTTGGGCCGCTGGCCTGCTGGGCCGGGGCCCCCGGGGGTGAGTGCTTTCTCTTTTATTTAATTTATATATATATATATATATTTCTGTTTTACTGTTTTTATTTTAGTTCCCTTTTGAATTTGGTTTTATAAACTACACCACTGGTTCCTAATCTAGTTTTAATAAGTATGTCACTGCCCCATAAGTTTTTGGCAATAAAACAAATAGTTTAATAATTTATCAAATTGAAAAGGGTAGATAGTTAAATGTTTTGCTGCTGTTTTAAATATTGTAGTGCCCTTAAACCTTTTATAAAATTGTGGTTTCTCCACAATAATTATCTATGCATTATTTGGCAACACCCCAACATTTTAGTTTTAATATTTGAAAATATTTTATTGTTTGCTTGATTTTGAACTTGAATTCGAATAGGTTTCGAACTAACGCGAGATTAGTCACAATAATCGAGGTGACGTGGTATCATTAGCAAGGGATTACTGTAGTCTAATTATCCGGGCGTTACATATCTGCAGCAAAGTATTTAGTAGCAAAGTAGTATGATAATAAAGGTAACGGTAGCAAAAGTAATGTTTTTGGGTTTTGTAGTGATTGTAACACTAGCAACGGTAAAGTAAATAAGTGAAGAACAATATGTGAGAAGCTCATAGGCAATGGATCAGTGATGGATAATTATGCCGGATGCGATTCCTCATGTAATAGCTATAACATAGGGTGACACAGAACTAGCTCCAGTTCATCAATGTAATGTAGGCATGTATTCCGTAAATAGTCATACGTGCTTATGGAAAAGAACTTGCATGACATATTTTGTCCTACCCTCCCGTGGCAGCGGGGTCCTAGCGGAAACTAAGGGATATTAAGGCCTCCTTTTAATAGAGAACCGGAACAAAGCATTAACACATAGTGAATACATGAACTCCTCAAACTACGGTCATCACCGAGAAGTATCCCGATTATTGTCACTTCGGGGTTGTCGGATCATAACACATAATAGGTGACTATAGACTTGCAAGATAGGATCAAGAACACACACATATTCATGAAAACATAATAGGTTCAGATCTGAAATCATGGCACTCGGGCCCTAGTGACAAGCATTAAGCATAGCAAAGTCATAGCAACATCAATCTCAGAACATAGTGGATACTAGGGATCAAACCCTAACAAAACTAACTTGATTACATGGTAAATCTCATCCAACCCATCACCATCCAGCAAGCCTACGATGGAATTACTCACGCACGGCGGTGAGCATCATGAAATTGGTGATGGAGGATGGTTGATGATGACGACGGCGACGAATCCCCCTCTCCGGAGCCCCGAACGGAATCCAGATCAGCCCTCCCGAGAGAGATTAGGGCTTGGCGGCGGATCCGTATCGTAAAACGCGATGAAACTTTCTCTCTGATTTTTTCTCCCCGAACGTGAATATATGGAGTTGGAGTTGAGGTCGGTGGAGGTCCAGGGGGCCCATGAGACAGGGGGCGTGCCCAGGGGGAGGGGGCGCGCCCCCACCCTCGTGGACAGGGTGTGGGCCCCCTGGTCTTGATTATTTCGCCAGTATTTTTTATATTTTCCAAAAAGTCCCTCCATGGATTTTCAGGACATTCCGAGAACTTTTGCTTTCTACACATAAAACAACATCATGGCGGTTCTGCTGAAAATAGCATCAGTCCGGGTTAGTTTCATACAAATCATGCAAGTTAGAGTCCAAAACAAGGGCAAAAGTGTTTGGAAAAGTAGATACATTGGAGACGTATCAGTCCACAAAAGCGCCTGAGGAACGCCATGCCCATTTGAGCAATGCGAACCTATTACCATTAAAGACACTTGGAGTAAGTATGGCTTACCATCCTCTATAAGCTTGACTTTGCGGAGTTCCTATTGGTGGCCTTGCACCTCCGTCCGCGCTTCCTTGACCACCGAACTCAACGAGGTTAACTCGGTGGCCTGGTCCATACTTTTCTGCTCAAGGGACTCACATTTGGTGACGGCGTCCTTGAGCTCTTGTTGCACCTCAGCCACTCTGGCCTCATGCTGCTGGCTCACGGTTTTCACCGTCGCCAGTTTAGTGGCCGCTTGTTCGGCTGCCGCCCTCTGCTGTGCAGTTTCCTGCTGAGCTCTCCTCAGCTCGGCCTTGAGGTTCTCAATGTTCGTGGCAAAAGCTGTAGCAATGACAGTCGTATCTCATTCAAGATCAACTGTGAAAACCTCATTACCAAACGGTTGAATTAAAAAGTTTAGCTCGGAGTTGCCTTGCACTTCGTCAAACCGCTTATTCAGCAGATCGAGCTCGTCATCGGAGCTCTTGAGCTTTCGATTTAGCTCGGCCAACTCCTTGGCTCTAGAAGTGGCCGCCGAAGATGATGCCTGCATATTAGGCTAAGCATATTAGGTTGTCGAGTATTCAATTTTTGATCCACTACCCAGCTTTCTTTCCAGCCAGAGTCTTGGGTGCCACTGCCCACTTTCGCTATCATCTATATCCCTAAACTATTCCACCCCCGCATGAGTTTTTCAAACTCATTCAGGGCTCAGGAGCTACTGTATATGAGGTTGCATGATCATATAAGTGAAATTTTCTAAGGAAAAAGGGCATTGCATGGTTTACCTTGAAGCCTGTCAGAAGGCCGTTGAAGGCCTCCTTCAGTATGTTGTCCACGGACCGAAGACTTTGCAAAACCGTGCCCATAAGGGCACGGTGCTCTTCGGCGATAGAGGAGTTGGTTATCACGTCCTTCACCGCATCCAGCCACCCAGTCGGGACCTGCTCTGTAGCAGGTGGGGGTGGCGAAGGTACCTCAGCTCCTCCCTTGATGGAGGACGGAGTGGTTGGATCCTAGTGACTTAGCGACTCCGGAACCACCTTCGGGGAAAGCTCGAGCTGGTTGAGCTTCCCTATTTGTTCACCAGAGGGTTTCCCCCTCCTGGTCTTTGGTGGCCGAGGTATTCACCTCGGCCATGACAATGTCGCCTCCTCCTGTGCTGGGCCCAGGAGGGATCCTCCTCGACAGGACCTCCTCGACCTCCTCAACGACCGGGGGAAGCGATCCGCATGACCCAGTCCTGCTCTCCGCCAGCATGGCCGGTGGAGAGTCTCCCTCTGAGACTTGATCGGTAGGGAGATCGCGCAATAGGCTATAATATTAAAAGCAGGCACACAATCAATAGCATGACTTAGTTCAGCTAAGAAGACAAGAGTGTATCTTAGGATATATACCTTTGGGCCTGGGGATTGATCCTAGGGGTCCTCCAAGGAACATCTTCAGAGGCTTCAGAGTCCTCGGCAGAAGTCGCACTGTCGTCGAACATGACCACATTGGCCTGACATTGTCTTTTTGGGGCGGGAAGAGGCTGATCCTCCTCAGCGTCTTCGGACGCGCCCTCTTCCTTGTCCGAGAGGACTCACTTTCCTCCCCTTCCTCTCCCTGCTCCTTCTCCCCCTCGAGGGTAGAGGGGCGTGGTTGTCCCAGATCTAGGGTTTGGGGGTCCTCTGGGAGGGAGGCCTTCTCTGACCTCCTTCTTCTCCTTCTTATCTAGCGCCTTGTACGGCTCCACGGCTAACATGGCCGTCAATAAGGCGTCCCAAGGCCCTTGGGCAGCGGGGCTGGGTTGTCGATCTGATTCGCTTTCTTCAGCTAGCTCTGTGGATGCAAGAAAAGGGTATTAAATGCCTCATCAAAGAGGGAACATCCAAACATAAGAATAAAACTTATCATACCTCGCGTGGGGGGTTGGCAACATCAAGGTCGTGGTCTTCCTCCTCAGTCGGCCAATCCTTCTGCGGCTTGAATAGCGCTTTCCAAAGTTGGGCATGGGAAGTGCGGTAGAAGGAGAGCATGATGGCAGGGTCCTCGGGCTTCTAAGCCCACTTGGGGCGGTCCGATCTTGAAAGGTCAGGATGCGGTGGCGGAGCATGACCTGAATCATGCTAGTGAACTCGACTCCCTGCTCTATCATATTGGATATCTGGCCTTGCAGTGATGCCACCTCCTTGGTCAACCCCCAGTCAAGGCCTTTCTTGGTCCACGAAACCAGCCTCGTAGGGGGGCCAGATCTTAAGGCAGGGATCGCAACCCAATCCGTGTTTCGTGGCTCCGTTATGTAGAACCACTCTTTCTTCCATGTCTTGACAGTTTCAATAAAGGTGCCCTCCGGCCACTCGACCTGGGGGAGCTTGCTGACCATTGCCCCCCCCAGTCCGCCTGCTGGCCGTCGACGATCTTTGGCTTGACGTTGAACATTTTCAGCCACAGGCCAAAGTGTGGCTGGACTTGAAGAAAGGCCTTGCGGATGATGATGAAGGCTAAGATATGCAGAAAAGAATTCGGGGCAAGATCATGGAAGTCTAACCCGTAGAAGAACATCAAACCCCTGACGAAGGGGTGGAGGGGACAACCCAATCCCTGAATGAAGTGAAAGAGGAACACCACCCTCTCGACG
Organism: Triticum dicoccoides; assembly: GCF_002162155.2. NCBI lineage: Eukaryota > Viridiplantae > Streptophyta > Magnoliopsida > Poales > Poaceae > Triticum > Triticum dicoccoides. Next base: position 395,843,481 of record NC_041383.1, on the reverse strand, counting down.
GGCCTCAGCGTGGGGACGACCTGCCCCGCCTTTGGAGCACGGTGGGCGACGTCAGCGAAGAGATAGCCCGCGCTCTTCAGCTCCTAGATGGCGCTCTCAGTAATGATGGAGGACTCCCACTTGCCCTTTGACCCAGAGCCACCTATGGCCGGATTTAGGAGAGGGTTGGAGAGGTTCTTGGAAGAGAAAATGGATCTGGGTGTTGGAGCTCAAGAGATGGGGAAAGCAGTAGCGCAGAAGGAAGTGAGAGCGTGCGAAAGAAATAGCGGCCGCTCCCCTCTTATGGGTTGCCATAAGGCCAAGAGTCCTTTTACTGCGCCGCGGACCTCGCCACATCCCGATATAATCGTGCTATTATACGTGCATGGGATAGCATGAATCATTGATCATATCCCTTAAAACCCGGGCATGATCTGCATATTGATGGGATGTGCCAATGAAGAAAACACCATGAACCACGAATCAAGCTTTCATAACTGGCTTGTGGTCATGGCGAGTCGTGACTGATACGTCTCCAATATATCTATAATTTTTTATTGTTCCATGCTATTATATTACCCGTTTTGGATGTTTATGAGCTTTACTTTACACTTCTATATCATTTTTGGGACTAACCTACTAACCGGAGGTCCAGCCCGAATTGCTGTTTTTTTGCCTATTTCAGTGTTTCAAAGAAAAGGAATATCAAACGGAGTCCAAACGGAATGAAACCTTCAGGAGCGATCTTTTTGGAACAAACACAATCTAGGATACTTGGAGTGGACGTCAAGCAGCAAATGAGGCAGCCACGAGGGTGCCCGGCGCGCCCTAAGGGGATGGGCGCGCCCCCCACCCTCGTGGGCCCCTTGTGGCTCAACCGACCTACTTATTCCTCCTATATATATCCATGTACCCCGAGAACATCCAAGGGCACCACGAAAACCTAATTCCACCGCCGCAACCTTCTGTATCCATGAGATCCCATCTTGGAGCCTTCGCCGCCGCTCCGCCGGAGGGGGAATCGACCATGGAGGGCCTCTACATCATCTCCAATGCCTCTCCGATGAGTTGTGAGTAGTTAACCATAGACCTTCGGGTCCATAGTTATTAACTAGATGGCTTCTTCTCTCTCTTTGAATCTCAATACAAAGTTCTCCTCGATCTTCTTGGGGATCTATTCGATGTAACTACTTTTGCGGTGTGTTTGTCGAGATCCGATGAATTGTGGGTTTATGATCAAGTTTATCTATGAGAAATATTTGAATCTCCTCTGTATTTTTTTATGTATGATTAGTTATCTTTGCAAGTCTCTTCGAATTATCAGTTTGGTTTGGCCTACTAGATTGATCTTTCTTGCAATGGGAGAAGTGCTTAGCTTTGGGTTCAATCTTGCGGTGTCCTTTCCCAGTGACAGCAGGGCAGCAAGGCACGTATTGTATTGTTGCCATCGAGGATAAAAAGATGGGGTTTATATCATATTACTTGAGTTTATCCCTCTACATCATGTCATCTTTCTTAATGCGTTACTCTATTCTTATGAACTTAATACTCTAGATGCAGGAAGGAGTCGGTCAATGTGTGGAGTAATAGTAGTAGATGCAGAATCGTTTCGATCTACTTGTTGCGGACGTGATGCCTATATACATGATCATGCCTAGATAATCTCATAACTATGCACTTTTCTATCCATTGCTCGACTGTAATTTGTTCACCCACCGTAATACTTATGCTATCTTGAGAGAAGCCACTAGTGAAACCTATGGTTCCCGGGTCTATCTTTTATCATATAAGTTTCCAATCTACTTTTATTTGCATCTTTACTTTCCAATCTATATCATTAAAATACCAAAAATATTGATCTTATCTTATTATATCTATTAGATCCCACTTTCGCAAGTTAACATGAAGGGATTGACAACCCCTTTATCGCGTTGGTTGCGAGGTTCTTGTTTGTTAGTGTAGGTATGAGGGACTTTTGAGAAGCCTCCTACTGGATTGATACCTTGGTTCTCAAAAACTGAGGGAAATACTTAGGCTACTTTGCTGCATCACCCTTTCCTCTTCAAGGGAAAACCAACGCAGTGCTCAAGAGGTAGCAAGAAGGATTTCTGGCGCCGTTGCCGGGGAGGTCTTCGCTCAAGTCAAGACATACCAAGTACCCATCACAAACTCATCTCCCTCGCATTATATTATTTGCCATTTGCCTCTTGTTTTCCTCTCCCCCACTTCACCCTTACCGTTTTATCGCCCTCTCTTTCCCGTTCTTCTCACTATTTCGCTTGCCTCTCGTGTGCCTGTTTGCCCTTATGGCTTTGCCTAAGAACGTTGATCTCCATTTTAAAATATTGGAAGAGATTGAATTAAATATTAGAAGCTTTATGACTATACAATTTAAGCATAATAATTTCTTTAGAAAAGAGCTTAAAGAACAAAAAAGCTTTATGGAATACATGAATAAAGAGCTTGATGATATGTCTAAGGAATTTTATGGTTTGAATTCTCAGATTGTTTGTCTTGAAAAATCAATAGCCCAAATCTCTGATAAGCAAGCCACCTTAGTTAATAAGATGGCTGCCAAACCAGAAGGGTTAGGGGAAAATAATGATGAAGATCTAAAAGTTATTGATGTGTCCCCTATTAAATCTTTCTTTTGCAATATGAATCTTGATAATGATGGGACTGGAGATGTGTCAACTTTAGTTAAAAGGCGTCCCAATGATTCGGAGTTTTTAGATCTTGATGCTAAATTTGGTAAAAGTGGGATTGGAGAGGTCCAAACTTTACATAGCAATGAACCCACTATTATGGATTACAAGGAATTTAATTATGATAATTGTTCTTTAATAGATTGTATTTCCTTGTTGCAATCCGTGTTGAATTCTCCACATGCTTATAGTCAAAATAAAGCTTTTACCAAACATATTGTTGATGCCTTGATGCAATCTTATGAGGAAAAACTTGAATTGGAAGTTTCTATACCTAGAAAACTTTACGATGAGTGGGAACCTACTATAAAAATTAAAATTACAGATCATGAATGCTATGCTTTGTGCGATTTGGGTGCTAGTGTTTCTACGATTCCGAAAACTTTATGTGATGTGCTAGGTTTCCATGAATTTGATGATTGCTCTTTAAACTTGCACCTTGTGGATTCCACCATTAAGAAACCTATGGGAAGGATCAGTGATGTTCTTATTGTTGCAAATAGGAATTATGTTCCCGTAGATTTTATCGTTCTTGATATAGATTGCAATCTTTCTTGTCCTATTATTCTTGGTAGACCTTTTCTTAGAACGATTGGTGCAATTATTGATATGAAGGAAGGGAATATTAGATTCCAGTTTCCATTAAGGTAAGGCATGGAACACTTACCTAGAAATAAAGTCAAATTACCTTATGAATCTATTATGCGAGCCACTTGTGAATTGAATGCCAAATATGGCAATACTTAGATCTATTCTCGCTTTTATGCCTCGCTAGGGGCGTTAAACGATAGCGCTTGTTGGGAGGCAACCCAATTTTACTTTTGTTCCTTGCTCTTTGCTTATGTTTACTAATAAATAATTCATCAAGCTTCTGCTTAGATGTGGTTTTATGTTTTAATTAGTGTTTTTGCCAAGTAGAACTTATAGGATAACCTACGGTGATAGTTAATTTGATTCTGCTAAAAAACAGAAACTTTTGCACGCACGAGAATAATTTTAGCAAACCACTGGAACGTGATTTTGCGTCGATTCATTTTGAAGTACATCACTACACAAATTTCCCAAGACTTCCTATTTTGGTAGGATTTTTAGAGTTCCAGAAGTATTCGAAAATTACAGATTGCTACACACTGTTCTGTTTTTGACAGCTTCTGTTTTTCGTGTGTTGATTGCTTATTTTGATGCATCTATGGCTAGTATCGGGGGGTATGAACCATAGAGAAGTTGGAATAAAGTAGGTTTAACACCAATATAAATAAATAATGACTTCATTACAGTACCTTATGTGGTGGTTTTGCTTTCTTGCACTAACGGAGCTTATGAGATCTCCTGTTGAGTTTTGTGTTGTGAAGTTTTCAAGTTTTGGGTAAAGAATTGATGGACTATGGAATAAGGAGTGGCAAGAGCCTAAGCTTGGGGATGCCCATGGCACCCCCAAGATATTCAAGTACAACCAAAAGCCTAAGCTTGGGGATGCCCCAGAAGGCATCCCCTCTTTCGTCTTCGTCTATCGGTAACTTTACTTGGAGCTATATTTTTATTCGCCACATGATATGTGTTTTGCTTGGAGAATCTTGTATAATATTAGTCTTTGATTTTAAATTTACCACAATCATACTTGCTGTACACACCTCTTGGGAGAGATGCACATGATTTGGAATTTATTAGAATACTCTATGTGCTTCACTTATAACTTTTGAGCTAGATAATTTTGCTCTAGTGCTTCACTTATATCTTTTAGAGCACGGCGGTGGCTTTATTTTGTAGAAATTGTTGATCTCTCATGCTTCACTTATATTAGTTTGAGAGTCTTTTAGAACAGCATGTTATTTGCTATGGTTATAAAATTGGTCCTAGAATGATGGGCATCCAAGTTGGGTATAATAAAAACTATCATAGAAAGTGAATTGGATGCTATGATCAATTTGATGCTTGATAACTGTTTTGAGATATAGAGGTGGTGATATTAGAGTCATGCTAGTTGGGTAATTGTGAATTTAAAGAATACTTGTGTTGAAGTTGGCAAGTCCCGTGGCATGCACATATGGTAAAAGTTGTGTAACAAATTTGTTGCATAGGGTGCTCTTTTGATTGCCTTCCTTATGTGTGGAGGTCGGGATCGCGCGATGGTTAACTCCTACCAACCCTTCCCCTAGGAGCATGCATAGTAGTACTTTGCTTCGAGGGCTAATAAAACTTTTGCAATAAGGTATGAGTTCTTTATGACTCATGTGAGTTCATGGATTATACACACTCTTACCTTTCCATCATTGCTAGCCTCTTCGGTACCGTGCATTGCCCTTTCTCACCTTGAGAGTTGGTGCAAACTTCGTCGATGCATCCAAACCCCGTGATACGATATGCTCTATCACACATAAACCTCCTTATATCTTCCTCAAAACAGCCACCATACCTACCTATTATGGCATTTCCATAGCCATTCCGAGATATATTGCCATGCAACTTTTCACCGTTCCGTTCATCATGACAAGTTTCATCATTGTCATATTGCCTTGCATGATCATGTAGTTGACATCGTATTTGTGGCAAAGCCACCTTAATAATTTTCATACATGTCACTCTTGATTCATTGCCCATCCCGGTATACCGCCGGAGGCATTCATATAGAGTCATATCTTGTTCTAGTTTTGAGTTGTAATTTATGAGTTATAAATAAATAGAAGTGTGATGATCATCATTATTAGAGCATTGTCCCTTATAAAAAAAGGCCAAAAAGAAAAAAGGCCAAAGAAAAAAAAGGCAAAAAAAGGCCCAAAAAAAGGGGGACAATGTTACTATCATTTTCCACACTTGTGCTTCAAAGTTTCACCATGTTCTTCATATAGAGAGTCTCATATGTTGTCACTTTCATATACTAGTGGGAATTTTTCATTATAGAACTTGGCTTGTATATTCCAACGACGGGCTTCCTCAAAATGACCTAGGTCTTCATGAGCAAGCAAGTGGGATGCATGCCCACTAGTTTCTTTTGTTGAGCTTTCATAGATTTATAGCTCTAGTGCATCCGTTGCATGGCAATCCCTACTCCTCATGTTGACATCAATTGATGGGCATCTCCATAGCCCGTTGATTAGCCTCGTCAATGTGAGACTTTCTCCTTTTTTGTCTTCTCCACACAACCTCCATCATCATACTCTATTCCACCCATAGTGCTATATCCATGGATCACGCTCATGTATTGCGTGAGAGTTGAAAAAAGTTGAAGTGCATTAAAAAGTATGAACCAATTGCTTGGCTGAAACCGGGGTTGTTCTTGATGGGAGTACTTTGTGTGATGAAAATGAAACATAGCCTAATGATATGATTTTGTAGGGATGAACTTTCTTTAGCCATGGTATTTTGAGAAGACATGATTGCCTTGTTAGTATGCTTGAAGTATTACTATTTCTTATGTCAATATGAACTTTTATTTTGAATCATTTGGATCTGAACATTCATGCCACAATAAAGAAAATTACATTGAGAATTATGCTAGGTAGCATTCCACATCAAAAATTCTGTTTCTATCATTTACCTACTCGAGGCCGAGCATGAATTAAGCTCGGGGATGCTTGATGCGTCTCCAACGTATCTATAATTTTTTATTGTTCCATGCTATTATATTAACCGTGTTGGATGTTTATGGGCTTTACTTTACACTTTTATATCATTTTTGGGACTAACCTACTAACCGGAGGCCCAGCCCGAATTGCTGTTTTTTTTCCTATTTCAGTGTTTCAAAGAAAAGGAATATCAAACGGAGTCCAAATGGAATGAAACCTTCGGGAGCGATCTTTTCGGAACAAACGCAATCCAGGAGACTTGGAGTCGATGTCAAGCAGCAAACGAGGCGGCCACGAGGGTGCCCGGCGCGCCCTAAAGGGGTGGGCGCACCCCCCACCCTCATGGGCCCCTCGTGGCTCAACCGACCTACTTCTTCCTCCTATATATATCCATGTACCCCGAGAGCATCCAAGAGCACCACGAAAACCTAATTCCACCGCCGCAACCTTCTGTATCCGCAAGTTCCCATCTTGGAGCCTTCGTCGGTGCTCCGTCGAAGGGGGAATCGACCACGGAGGGCCTCTACATCATCTCCAAGGCCTCTTCGATGAGTTGTGAGTAGTTTACCACAGACCTTCGTGTCCATAGTTATTAGCTAGATGGCTTCTTCTCTATCTTTGAATCTCAATACAATGTTCTCCTCGATCTTCTTGGAGATCTACCGATGTAACTCTTTTTGCGGTGTGTTTGTCGAGATCTGATGAATTGTGGGTTTATGATCAAGTTTATCTATGAGAAATATTTGAATCTCCTCTGAATTCTTTTATGTATGATTGAGTTATCTTTGCAAGTCTCTTCAAATTATCAGTTTGGTTTGGCCTACTAGATTGATATTTCTTGCAATGGGAGAAGTGCTTAGCTTTGGGTTCAATCTTGCGGTGTCCTTACCCAGTGACAATAAGGGTTGCAAGGCACATATTGTATTGTTGCCATCGAGGATAGAAAGATGGGGTTTATATCATATTGCATGAGTTTATCCCTCTACATCATGTCATCTTTCTTAATGCGTTACTCTGTTCTTATGAACTTAATACTCTAGATGCATGCTGGATAGTGGTCGATGTGTGGAGTAATAGTAGTAGATACAGGCAGGAGTCGGTCTACTTGTCACGAACGTGATGCCTATATACATGATCATGCCTAGATAATCTCATAATTATTCGCTTTTCTATCAATTGCTTGACAGTAATTTGTTCACCCACCGTAATACTTATGCTATCTTGAGAGAAGCCACTAGTGAAACCTATGGCCCCCGAGTCTATCTTTTATCATATAAAGCTTTCAACCTACTTTTATTTGCATCTTTACTTTTCCAATCTATATTTTAAAATACCAAAAATATATTTATCTTCTCATACTATCTCTATCAGATCTCACTTTCGCAAGTGGCCGTGAAGGGATTGACAACCCCTTTATTGCGTTGGTTGCGAGTTCTTTGTTTGTTTGTGTAGGTGCGTGGGACTTTTGAGGAGACTCCTACTGGATTGATACCTTGGTTCTCAAAAACTGAGGGAAATACTTACGCTACTACTGCTGCATCACCCTTTCCTCTTCAAGGAAAACCAATGCAAGCTCAAGACGTAGCAGCCGACACCTTGCACTTGGCTTCGTATGTAATTCACGAGCTAATTTCATTACCATGTTTCATTCCGGTATCAGATGCAACACTATTCTTCATTGCTCCGAACCCCGTCATCACTTGTTTTAGGCATCAGCTGGATGCCTACCTGGTTGAAACTTGATAAACCTCCTTATATCACTCTCAATATGTTTCCTGGTGCTTCTAAAATCTCCTTCCCTGAGATTATTACCGGATGCCAATCCTTTCAGACATCTGTCCTTATAGTTTTCCCCTTCTACCCTACTCATAATTACGATGGAGTTCCCGAAGAAAGGATGATGACCTCATCATGATGACTGGAAGCAAGAAAATGAAGACATCAATGGCATGGACCAACCTCTTCGAGAAGAGCAACTAAGAGTGAAAAGATTCGTTAGAGTTTTGTAACCAAACCTCCCCTTACTCCACATCTTAAATCTCGGGACGAGATTTCTTGTAGTGGAGGAGATTTGTAACACCCCGAGAATCATGCTACAGTAATCTCCCCCTAATGGTGGCCATGTCATCATGATTACTATGCAAATTGCCACTTGTCTAAAAATCAGAGTCAAATTCAGATTTAAATTCCAAGTGAAATCAATATTTCCTCAAACAATGAAACAAAAAGGTTGACATGATTCCATAAAATCCCGACGCATTGGTAAAAATAATACAACTACATTTGGATGCCCAAATGGTCCTTGTCAATTATTTTAGTGGAACAACAGCTTTTAACCACCCATTTAAATGCAATTATAATTTAAATGAATTCAAGATGACCCCAAACTTTGTGGACGGCCCCATAATATTGCAAAGTATTTTTGTGACAAGTCTCACATTTAACAAAACTCATTTAGTATTAAAATAAAATAGAAATCAGTGAAAAAAATATAAGATAGAAAAAGAAATGGGGGGAAAGAAAGAAGTCAGTGTGCTGTTGGGCCTCAAGTGCATAGTGTGTAGGCCCAGCCTACAGCAATGTCATCTTCCTCCCTGTTCATTCTCGACGTGGTGGACGCCGTGCACGCATCCATGCCGCAGATGAGCCACGCGACGCTCATCCGATGCTTCCCCGGCATCCTACAAGCCCCCTCGACGCCTCGGTGAAACCCTAATCGCCACTTCCTCCTCGCTCGCCCCTCACCCCCTCTATCTCGTCACCCGAATGGGACATTGCCGTCACCGTGTATCCCACGGCCAATGGCCTCCCTGCACCATGACACCATGTCCAGGAGCTCCGGCGTCCTCTTCTGCACCGACTACAAGCACCAATTCGAGTTGGAGCCCTCTGACGCGTTGCAATCATCGTCTCCGTTGACTACATCCACCATGGTCGTGACCTCGATTCACCATCGTCCTAGGCCACCTGGCCCCCCAACCTCGTCGTCGACTCCTCAGTGAGCCCCGTGCTTTCCCTCTCCTCCCTGAGCTCCAGTTCTTCCCCTAGCCCGTGTTGCCATTGCTGCTGCTCCCGTTGCCGCTGCCTAGCTTACTACTACTGCTGTCGTGCTTCTCCAGCTTAACTGAGCACGCCACCATGCTCATGGCCTCTCGTGGGAGCCTTCTAGCCCACTAGCTCATCGAACCCGAGCCCCTATGCTTGTTTTGTTCAACGTCTAAACTCCAGCGCCGCCAACGTCGATGCCCTGCTCGACTCCAGCCTCCCTAGCACCCAATCATGCCATCGTTCGACACAACGCGATGCCCATGTTCGAACACGACCAACGCACTCAATTTGGTCTAGTGTGGCACGATTCCAATGAGTCCCGAGCCGACAGCCGTTGTCGTTGCTCCTCCAGCCAACTCCGATCACCATAGCGGCGCGGCGTCATCAGCGTTCGACCGAGCCCAACCTTGCATCCATTGATGCCTTGTGGGCAAAATCTGACAGAGTCCCGAGCAGTGCCGCCATGCTTGGTGCTCACCGGAGTGCTGCAGCCGGCGCACATGCGTTTAAACTGGCCCCTGGGTCACTTCCATGTGGGCCCAAGCGATCAGTATTTAATTTAACA
>NC_041383.1:395831479-395833398 GCF_002162155.2 Triticum dicoccoides | reverse complement strand
AAGGCTAATTAACTCAATTGGATTAACTGCTGACTATGACATGTGGGCCGACTCTATTAATCAAACTATTTAATAAAATTTTATTAACAAAAGCTCTCACTGACTATTGGGTCCCGCTGGCCCCATTTGACTAGTCAACCTGTTGAATGGGCTGGCCCGAGTCTATGACAGGTGGGTCCCTGTTGACCCAGTTGACTAGTCAACACGTCAACAGTTGACCTGCTGACTCAGCAGACTGGCCCCACCTGTTAGTCTCTCTGCACACTATTGGGTACACTTCTCTGTGTACCCATAGCAATTAGTAATTAATATTTTTTGAATTAAATTAAATCCGGTCATTTCAGAAAATGCAATAAACTTCAAAAGTTCATATAAAATAATCCGTAAATCGGATGAAAATAATTTATATACGAAAAATGATCAGAAAAATAAGACGAATTCAAATATGCCATACACATATGTGTCAAACCCCTTCAAACACTGCAAACATTGTACCTTCCCCTCCGGTTCGTCTAGTCGATAATTGCCTAAAGCCGGAAAAATATTCTAAAATATTTTCCCGCTCCGTCTATAACGCGTACCACTGCATTAAGTCACCCCTATTGTCGTGTCATGCATTGTGATGCATTTGTTTGCTTTCATAATTATTGTTTCTTCCCCCTCTTCTTCTCCAGTAGACCCCGAGACCGTTGTCGATGCCACTGTGATCGACTACATCAACGACGGTCCCTCCTTCTCGGTAGAGCTTCCAGGCAAGCAAAACCCCCTTGATCATTCCTATATCGCCCATTCCTTCTCTATCGTGCTCGCACTAGATTTTGCTCCTGTTGTTCGATAGCTCCTATTCTGATGCATAGCCTGCTTTTTGTAACCTGCTATTGTTACTTTACCTGTTATCCTATATGCTCAGTATAGGTTGGTTAGTGATCCATCAGCGACCCCTCACCCTTGTCCTTGTTGCCCCGCTTTGTTACCGGATGACTCGATCAATGTGATCAACATGCAAAGACCGACACATCACCGGCACCCCCTCCCTTAGTTGTACGACTCTACAGAGCTACTGTCGAGTGCCGAGGGTGATACATCGTATCACACTCCCGATGATATCTCTGTAGTGTAGCTAATCGGTCATGGATTCAGAGGGTGATTCCTCATTCACCACTCCCGATGATGACTATGTCGTGCAACACCTCAAGTATGAACCCTTCGAGGGTGATTCCTCCAAGGTCACCTTGATGGTTACATCAAGTATGAATCCATCGAGGGTAATTCCTCAGATTCCACCTATGGACACATGGATACCTTGACCTTCACCTCAACCCTTTGTTGAAGTCGGGTCGACCCAAGGGATACCCGTGAGAGTTATTGAAGTCAGGTTGGCCATGAGGGTACCCGCGAGATAATGATGTGGCACGATTGGGCAGGCAGAACGCCCTAGAGAGGGATGGGCCTGATGTGACGCTCGGATAATTAAGCTACAGTAACCATCTACTAATGATGCCACGTCACCTCGATTACTGATGCTAATCTCGCATTAGTTCGAAACTGATTCAAATTCAAGTTCAAAATCAAGCAAACAATAAAAAATTTCAAATATTAAAACTAAAATGTTTAGGGTGAGCCAAATAATGCATAGGTAAGTATGGTGGAGAAACCACATTTTTAGAAAAGGTTTAATACTCTAAAAATATTTTAAACAATAGCAAAAACAATTAGTTGAATGCCTTTTACAAAAAAATAAAATATTAAACTATTTTATTTAGTTGCCCAAACTTATGTGGCAGTAGCCTATTTACTAACACTAAATTAGGGACTACTTCTGTAGTTTACAAAACTAAAATAAAAGAGGAACTAAAGTAAAACAGAAAACAGAAAAGGAAAATTAGACAAAAAGTAAAATAAAGACAAAAGAAAACAGG
>NC_041383.1:395823260-395830776 GCF_002162155.2 Triticum dicoccoides | reverse complement strand
TCGCCCCTCGCCAGTGGTCGCCGCGCCGCTGGCCCCGTCTGGCTTATGTGTCCGCATCCCCGTCCCGGACAGCCACCACATCACCGTGGCCCTGCCGTCACCCCTGCCGCCGCGTCGGCCTAAAGTGGCCTCCCCCCGCCTCCTGCCGCTGCTCCCCTACCCCGGCGGCTGCGACCGCTCGCTGCGGTGGCCGCCGGCGCCTCGCGCTGCCGCACCCAACCCCACCGCCCCGTTGCGCCTCGACGGTCGTCGCCCGCTCACCTGGGTTCGCCCTGTCGGGCGCGCCCGCACCCGCTACCACCCGAACCACTATGGCCCCTCTGGGCCACAGACATGTGGGGCCCAGCCTATAATGATTTTTAAAAGATATATAATAAATAAAATATTAATTAATTATTTAGTTAACTTAATTAATTATGTTTAATTAACCTAATTAACAATTGTTAGTTAATTAAACAGTAATTAGATTAGTTAAACCCTAATTAGTATAAACAAAGTATGACATGCGGGACACACACGTCGGTTTGACCGAGTCATTGCCCTATTGACTGCTGACGTCAGCAAACACTATTATGGATAATGTTGATTTAAAATAATTAAGTAAATTCTAAAAATGATTAAATCTTTTAAAATTAATATAAAATAAATCGTACCTGGGAAGGAAAAACTTTGTACATGAAATTGCTCACAACAAAGAGACGAATCCAGATACGCAGCCCGTTCGTCCGCCACGCGTCCCTAGCATAGTGAACCTGCAACATTTCACCTCCGATTCATCTGTCCGAGGACGCGAAACGCCGGGGATACTTTCCCGGATGGTTCCCCCCTTCGTTGGTATCACCTACTACCGCGTTAGGGCACACCTAACACCGTGTAATGTCTTGTTACGCTTTGTGATGCTTTGATTGCTCTGTTATTTATTGTGTTCCCTCTCCGTTACTTCTTTCCGATAGACCTCGAGACTGCCGGCGACCCCCAGTTCGACTACGATGTTGACGACTCATCCTTCTTGCCAGAGCAACCAGGCAAGCCCCCCCCCTTGATCACCAGATATCGCCTATTCTTCCCTCTACTGCTTGCATTAGAGTAGTGTAGCATGTTACTGTTTTGATTAATCCTATTCTGTTGCATAACCTGTCATTGTTGCTACATCTGTTGATACCTTACCTGCAATCCTAAATGCTTAGTATAGGATGCTAGTTTACCATTAGTGGCCCTACATTCTTGTCAGTCTGCCATGTTATACTATCGGGCCGTGATCACTCGGAGGTGATCACAGGTATATACTATACATATACTATACAGATGATGACTAAAGTCGGGTCAGCTCGTTGAGTACCCGCAAGTGATTCCGATGTGGGGGCTGGAACGACAGGTGGCTCCATCCCGGTAGAGGTGGGCCTGGGTTCCCGATGGCCCTCGACTGTTACTATGTGGCAGAGCGACAGGGCAGGTTGAGACCACCTAGGAGAGAGGTGGGCCTGGCCCTGGTCGGCGTCCGCGGTTACTTCAAAATAACACGCTTAATGAGATCTTGGTATTTGATCTGAGTCTGGCCACTGGCCTATACGCACTAACCAACTACGCGGGAAAGATATGGGCACTCGACGTCGTGGTATCAGCCAAAGCCTTTGTGACGTCAGAGACTGAGTGGCGCGCGCCGGATTGGACCGTAAGCCTGCTCTTGTATTAAGGGGGCTAGGTCTGCTTCCGGCCGCGTACGCAACGTGCACGTGTGCAATGGGCGATGGGCCTAGACCCCTGCGCGCATAGGATTTAGACCGGTGTGCCGACCTCTCTGTTGTGCCTAGGTGGGGTTGCGACGTGCTGATCTTCCGAGGCCGGGCATGACCCGAGAAAGTGTGTACGGCCAAATGGGATCGAGTGTGTTGGGGTATGTGGTGCACCCCTGCAGGGAAGTTTATCTATTCGAATAGTCGTGTCTCTCGGTAAAAGGACGACCCAGAGTTGTACCTTGACCTTATGACAACTAGAACCGGATACTTAATAAAACACACCCAGACAAGTTCCATAGACAACCCGGTGATTGCTTTTCCACAGGGCGACGAGGGAAGGATCGCCGGGTAGGATTATGCTATACGATGCTACTTGGAGGACTTCAAGCTACTCTCTTCTACATGTTGCAAGACGGAGGCTGCCAGAAGCGTAGTCTTCGATAGGACTAGCTATCCCCCTCTTATTCTGGCATTCTGCAGTTCAGTCCATTGATATTGCCTCTTTACACATATACCCATGCATATGTAGTGTAGATCCTTGCTTGCGAGTACTTTGGATGAGTACTCACGGTTGCTTTTCTCCCCCTCCCCCCCTTTCCTTCTACCTGGTTGTCGCAACTAGATGCTGGAGCCCAGGAGCCAGACGCCACCGTCGACGACGACTCTTACTACACTAGAGGTGCCTACTACTACATGCCGGCCGCTGACGACGACCAGGAGTAGTTTAGGAGGATCCCAGGCAGGAGGCCTGCACCTCTTTCGATCTGTATCCCAGTTTGTGCTAGCCTTCTTAAGGCAAACTTGTTTAACTTATGTTTGTACTCAGATATTGTTGCTTCCGCTTACTCGTCTATGATCGAGCACTTGTATTCGAGCCCTCGAGGCCCCTGGCTTGTATTATGATGCTTGTATGACTTATTTTGTTTTTAGAGTTGTGTTGTGATATCTTCCCGTGAGTCCCTGATCTTGATCATACACGTTTGCGTGTATGATTAGTGTACAATTGAATCGGGGGCATCACAAGTTGGTATCAGAGCCGACTGCCTGTAGGAATCCCCCTTCCAAACTCCTTGTCCGAAGTTGAGTCTAGTCATTGAAATAGTTTTTACTAACTTGGATGTGTGGCTTACGGGCCCACGTTGCCATTGGGTGGTATTAGGATCTTTTATTCCCCGGCCTATACTCTGGGACTGATCTCTCTTCTATTCGGGTTAAATGAATTTTGCTAAATCTAACATTAGGATCTCGTGATCACTTTCACCCGGAGAGCACCTTATTATCGATGATCGTCTGCTGCACCAGAAGATTCTGAGGCTACTCTATGATGTTCTCTCGAGACTTTATGCCATCACTATTGCAATTCCCTTCCATCGATAAACCCCTATGGATAACCACGTGCACTTGCCATCGATACAATCATTCCTCGTTGATCTTGTTATTACAAGATACCCCGAAATTCTCTCTATTGTTCCGAGAATACTTTCTGCCTACTTCCTTGCAGTTCTTGCCACATGAATACCCCCTACGAATAATTCCTCGCACTTACCGAGTATGCGCTCAACCCCACTGATCAAGTGTTTTGCAAAAGACTTCGAAATACCATTCGATCTTCCGAAAATCCTGAGCAGCCTATTGCCCTTGAAATTCTTGCTTGCTTTTATGGTTAATCCCATAAGTCTCGTAATCCTATTGGCATCCCTTGACTTTATCATTTTAAGTCTGTTGATTCAATATGTTGAGGATGCTCGCATTCCTCAGTCGAATCCTATAATTCATCCTTCCGGCTCAATGTCAGTTTGAACATGAGTTGGTTCGCAACCAATTAAATTGTCGTCGATTGTACCCCTAAGTCTATTCAACTTATCCATCCTTAATCAGAGTGTTTGTTTCTGATCCCTTGAATTTGAAATCATAATTCCTTTGCATTAAGCTTTGAATTATCCAGTTGCTTCTATAATCCAATGCCTTTGCATTGTTTCTTCCTCTGGTTGTGTGCCAATACTCACATCAGCTTCGCTATGGACTGTCGGATCCTTTGTTGAAATATCATCCGACAGTGTCCTTCGTATACAAAACCTCGAGAAGTTCTTTTCCTGATACATAATGCCTTCGGTAAATTGTATCCTCTCGTTTTGTCACCCATGCTCTACTATCGAGCTTGTGTTAATTACTATTGAAGTTTGTGGTATATGTTCCTAAGATGCCCTGATGGGTTGAACCTACGCGTTCCCTAATCTGTGTGAACCCGAAAGATTTCACGGGTCATACTTATCTGGTATTGCACCAGGTAAAACTTTCAACAACTAATGTCATTTTTGAAATACGAGAGGTGAATGGAAGGTTATGCATTGACAAAGTGGGAGTCGACCTTGAACCTTTGTGTTCATGCCCATGGACACGATGTAGATCCTATCATGGAATCTTCTTGCAATAATAACTATTTCCTTGAAACTATCATCTGGATCTGTGAATTGATCCTTTGCAATCGTGGTTCCGACCATAATTTATTCCTTTGATTCCATTTCTCAGACAAGTAAAAGCGCTTGTCTTCTATAGATCAATACACCCCGCTTCAACCTTTATTTGATATGCTCTCAAGTATTATCTTCCTGGTATCTCAACGATATCATGCCATTGCACTACATCTTATGAATTTGTGCTGGAGTAATACCTTTCCCTATCATAGTCACTCCATGAGTTTTGGGTTGTCGTCAACCGAGAACACCGAATAGTGAATCGAGTCCGCACTGCGATTCGACAACTCTTAGTAATCTTCATTCCTTATGAATTTAATACTCCATCATGTCATTCCTAGCCTTATCGTGCTAAATTTAACTGTGCTATCTGGTTCTTCCCGAAGCACAAATTTCGATGGTGAGCTAATCTTACGTCGATTTTCCTCGTCATATCATTTCTCCTTGAACAACAATCTTGATTTTGAGTTTGTGTTGTACCCATGGTTCCAATAACCTTTCGCTTCATCATTCCATCAACTTGATGTCATCACCAATCGATTACATCTTCATGAGATCTCTCGACAAATGTGTCGTGATCATCATCAGCATTCTGAGCTCTTCCAAGATATCTATCGAATTCTTGATGAGAAATACCACCCTTTGCTCTTGGTGATTTGTGTTATCATCGACCACTTTATTGCCTTTCGTTTAACACAAACTTGTTCGTGTTTTGTGTTATACCTTGAGCTCCTCGCTATCTAGCTCATGTTCTGTTTTACCTTGGAGTATTACCATCTCTTTTTGTCAAGAATGTGGTGAGAATTTCACCACCTCTTAAGAATTCTTGATATAATAACACTTCTCGCCATCTCCATTCATTCCTTGGTCCCCGTGTTGTTTTTAACCGAAATACCGACAATTGAGCTATGACGCATGAATTCAAAACTTCTAGCAACCCTATTGCTTTGAAGTGAATGGGCGATAGTTTCATTCTAAGTCTTTTGATAATTGAATCACCATTCTAAACACTGATCATGCTACCTAAGCCCATATTATGGGTGCATCTTTCAACCAATGCTTAATTGTGTAGGTTTTCCTCGAGCATGCATCATTATACCATTTGATTTGGCAAATGTTATCTCCTTGTTCACATAATTGTGGAAGTCCATCCTTTGGAAATCTCGATGATTTGTCGCTGAGTCCATCAACCACCTCATCATCCTCTCCTTGGTTTACTGATGAACTCTTGTTTTGAAACTTGCTTCCATAGTTCATTTCCTGGGAATCTTATGATGTCTTCTCGTTAATTCGTGTCGTACCTTTTTATCTCAGGATCCTGAGTCTGAGGTATCCTGACACCAATCAGATCTGAATCTCGGTCAGATATGATGGTTGGAACATATTTCCAAGAGTTATAACATTGGTCTTTATATGACCCGGTAATGTGATGTCATGCCTAGCACACCTGGTCGGAGGACCTATTATTATAGTTTCCTTTTTGGCAAGGTTAGTCATTCTTCCATGAGCAAATTGTAAGACTTATTTTATAAGTTGTTGTTGATGGATCCTTTTTGTTTCCAAAGCCTGATCTTCACCTGTTGACCATGTCAATGCTATCTCAAAGCATGACTATGATACCCCGCTCATCAACAAGAACATTGGAGGTGCAATGCTAAATGTTTCTTGTTCAGTTATCCAAACACCAGTGTATGGGTAACATCTTGATTAATCCTTGCCTCTTATCTGAGTGGTTGGGTACTTGCTCTCCTACCCTGTATGCCATGTTCTGCTTGTACATGGGAAGGATATACTCCTAGTAATTGTGTGTAATCACAATTTTCCTTTCCATTGTTCTGTTTAATCTGATAATTGTGTTTTTCTTTCCATTCTTTTGTTTAACCTTTCCTGAATCTGACTTAACTAAGCAAAGATAATTTCCTGCTTAGGTAGGCACCTTGTTGTACCACTCTGTCTGTAAGACCCTGTTACTATTGTTGATGACATTCCGGTAACCATCGATGGGTGATAAGTTTGCCAATTGGTTCGCCTCGTTCAACAAGCAGGAAAATTGCTCTCTTCGTTCCCTGTCCTTGGTACCGACTTTGTTGCTGGCATAGCTGACAAGCTATTCATTGACATGCCTCCCTGTCGCGGCTGTGCAAGATGTCACCACCCTTCCTACTTTCAACTCACATCGTGGGCCCATAACCCACAGGTCCACTGGATCGAAACCTAACTCTTCTTTACAACCTGGATTCTAATGTATCCCTTGCACCTGGCTTTGTATGTGATTCACGAGCTAAATGCTTTGCCATTGTTCATCCTGGAATCAAATACCATGTTAGTCTCGTTGTTCAAACCCCCATTCCAGCTTCTGTCTAGTCATCAAATGATTGCCTACCCATTTGAAACTTTGGTACAATCGTATATTGCACTCAACGAATTCACTGAAATACAACTCATGGGGTACCTTGTGTATTTCCCATTGAGCTCACCGTCAGAGGCCCAACATTGTGGAGATGCGTTCTTCCAGAATTTTTCACCTTGGTCACGTTCGTAGGACGATGGAGAACCCGAAGAAAGGATGATGACTTGATCATGGTGACTTGAAGTAGAAAATGAAGACATCAATGAAAGGGATAGACCTCTTCGAGAAGAGCAACCAAGGCCGATAATACTCATTAGAATTTCGTAACCAAATCTTTCCCCCTTACACTACCACTTAAATCTCGGGACGAGATTTCTTGTAGTGGAGGAGAATTGTGACGCCCGAATAATTAAGCTACAGTAACCATCTACTAATGATGCCACGTCACCTCGATTATTGATGCTACTCTCGTGTTAGTTCAAAACCGATTCAAATTCAAGTTCAAAATCAAGCAAACAATAAAAGTTTTCAAATATTAAAACTAAAATGTTCGGGGTGAGCCAAATAATGCATAGGTAAGTATGGTGGAGAAACCACATTTTTAAAAAAGGTTTAATACTCTAAAAATATTTTAAACAATAGCAAAAACAATTAGTTGAATGCCTTTTACAAAAAATATAAAATATTAAACTATTTTATTTAGTTGCCCAAACTTATGTGGCAGTGGCCTATTTACTAACACTAAATTAGGGACTACTTTTATAGTTTACAAAACTAAAATAAAAGAGGAACTAAAGTAAAACAGAAAACAGAAAAGGAAAATTAAACAAAAAGTAAAATAAAGACAAAAGAAAACAGGACCCCCCCCCCCGCTGGGCCAAGTGTCCCAGCTGGCCTCAGCCGCCCGAACGGGCCGACCCACCCCGACCCACCAACAGCGCCCATATCCCCACCAC
>NC_041383.1:395714114-395822734 GCF_002162155.2 Triticum dicoccoides | reverse complement strand
GCCTCGCCGCTGCCGCGCCCAACCCTAGTGCCCCGCCGCGCCTCGACAGCCGTCGCCCGCTCACCCGGGTTCGCCCTGTCGGGCGCGCCTGCACCCGCTACCGCCCGAACCGCTATGGCCCCTCTGGGCCACAGACATGTGGGGCCTAGCCCCAGAACGAATTAAGAAAATATATATATATATATATAATTATTTTTAAAAGATAAAGTGAATAAAATATTAATTAATTATTTAATTAACTTAATTAATTATGTTTAATTGACCTAATTAAATATTGTTAGTTAATTAAACAGTAATTAGATTAGTTAAACCCTAATTAGTATAAACAGATTATGACATGCGGGACGCACATGTCGGTTTGACCGAGTCAATGCCCTATTGACTGCTGATGTCATGCTGACGTCAGCAAACACTATTCTGGATAATGTTGATTTAAAATAATTAAGTAAATTCTAAAAATGATTAAATCTTTTAAAATTAGTATAAAATAAACCGTAGCTCGGATGGAAAAACTTTGTACATGAAAGTTGCTCAGAACAAAGAGACGGATCCAGATACGCAGCCCGTTTGTCCGCCACGCGTCCCTATCATAGTGAACCTGCAACATTTCACCTCCGGTTCATCTGTCTGAAGACGCAAAACGTCGGGGATACTTTCCCGGATGTTTCCCCCCTTCGCCGGTATCACCTACTACCGCGTTAGGGCACACCTAACATCGTGTATTGTCTTGTTATGCTTTGTGATGCTTTGATTGCTCTGTTATTTATTGTGTTCCCTCTCCGTTACTTCTTTCCGATAGATCCCGAGACTGCCAGTGACCCCCAGTTCGACTACGGTGTTGACGACTCCTCCTTCTTGCTAGAGCAACCAGGCAAGCCCCCCCTTGATCAACAGATATCGCCTATTCTTCCCTTTACTGCTTGCATTAGAGTAGTGTAGCATGTTACTGTTTCGATTAATCCTATTCTGTTGCATAGCCTATCATTGTTGCTACATCTGTAGATACCTTACCTGCAATCCTAAATGCTTAGTATAGGATGCTAGTTTACCATTAGTGGCCCTACATTCTTGTCAGTCTGCCATGCTATACTATCGGGCCATGATCACTCGGGAGGTGATCACGGGTATATACTATACATATACTATACAAATGATGACTAAAGTCGGGTCAGCTCGTTGAGTATCCGCAAGTGATTCCGATGTGGGGGCTGGAAGGACAGGTGGCTCCATCCCGGTAGAGGTGGGCCTGGGTTCCCGACGACCCCCGACTGTTACTATGTGGCGGAGCAACAAGGCAGGTTGAGACCACCTAGGAGAGAGGTGGGCCTGGCCCTGGTCGGCGTCCGCGGTTACTTCAAAATAACATGCTTAACGAGACCTTGGTATTTGATCTGAGTCTGGCCACTGGCCTATATGCACTAACCAACTACGCGGGAAAGATATGGGCATTCAAAGTCGTGGTATCAGCCGAAGCCTTCCTGACGTCAGCGACTGAGCGGCGCACGCCGGATTGGAACGTAAGCCTACTCTTGTATTAAGGGGGCTAGGTCTGCTTCCGGCCGCGTATGCAACATGCAGGTGTGCAATGGGCGATGGGCCTGCGTGCATAGGATTTAGACCGGCGTGCTGACCTCTCTATTGTGCCTAGGTGGGGTTGCAACGTGTTGATCTTCCGAGGCCGGGCATGACCTGGGAAAGTGTGTCCGGCCAAATGGGATCGAGCGTGTTGGGTTATGTGGTGCACCCCTGCAGGGAAGTTTATCTATTCGAATAGTCGTGTCCCTCGGTAAAAGGACGACCCGGAGTTGTAACTTGACCTTATGAAAACTAGAACCGTATACTTAATAAAACACACCCAGACAAGTTCCATAGACAACCCGGTGATCACTTTTCCATAGGGCAACGAGGGAAGGATCGCCGGGTAGGATTATGCTATACGATACTACTTGGAGGACTTCAAGCTACTCTCTTCTACATGCTGCAAGACGAAGGCTGCCAGAAGTGTAGTCTTCGATAGGACTAGCTATCCCCCTCTTATTCTGGCATTCTGCAGTTTAGTCCATCGATATTGCCTCTTTACACATATACCCATGCATATGTAGTGTAGATCCTTGCTTGCGAGTACTTTGGATGAGTAGTCACGGTTGCTTTTCTCCCCCTTTTCCCCCCTTTCCTTCTACCTGGTTGTCGCAACCAGATGCTCGAGCCCAGGAGCCATACGCCACCGTCGACGACGACTCTTACTACACTAGAGGTGCCTACTACTACATGTCTGCCACTGACGACGACCAGGAGTAGTTTAGGAGGATCCAAGGCAGGAGGCCTGCACCTCTTTCGATCACTATCCCAGTTTGTGCTAGCCTTCTTAAGGCAAACTTGTTTGACTTATGTCTGTACTCAGATATTGTTGCTTCCGCTGACTCGTCTATGATCGAGCACTTGTATTCGAGCCCTTGAGGCCCCTGGCTTGTATTATGATGCTTGTATGACTTATTTTATTTTTAGAGTTGTGTTGTGATATCTTCCCGTGAGTCCCTGATCTTGATCGTACATGTTTGCGTGTATGAGTAGTGTAGGATTGAATTGGGGGCTTCACACCTGACCCTTGTCATAAGTCCGCAAGACGGGAAGACAGGATCCCTGACCGTCTCCGTGTGCTCCCAAGACACTAACGGGTTTGGATATGTGATCTGAGTAGGCCTCTGGCCTTTTCACACTAACCACCACGCAGGAATAAGTATGGGCACTCGGCATCATACGATTCTCCCGAAGCTTACAGGCGTCAGCAATTGAGCGGCAATCGCCTGGGTGGTACGTGTAAGCACCTTCTTTGTATGAAGAGGTAGCCATGACTGATCCCGATCATCCTTGCAATGTGCAGGATTGCAAAGGACGGTTGGACCATGACCCCTTCACATTTAGGAAGTAGACCGGCGTGTTGGCCTCTCTGTTAAGCCTAGGTACGACTATGGTGTGTCGATTAGCCGAGGTCGGACATGACCTGAAAAGTGTGTCCGACCGGAGTTAGTCGAGCGTGTTGGGTAAGTTGGTGCACCCTTGCAGGGAAGTTTATCTATTCGACTAGTCGTGTCCACAGTAACGGACGCTCGGAGTTGTACCCCGATCTACTACAACTAGAACTGGATACTTGTGACACTAAATGGATATGATGGCTCCGGGATTGTTTTCTCGCAGGGAGTCGGGGAAGGATCTCTGTGCTTTACTAAGATATGCTTGTTACTTTATGTTATACTAATTTGCACTCTTCTAATGCTGCAAGACGCCGCAAGATGCTAGTCTTCGATAGGCTAGGCCTTCCCCTCTATTCTGGCAATCCTGCAGTATAGTCCACAAATACAGCCCCTTCCCATTGAAACTGGTGCATACTTAGCATAGATCTGATGTAAGTCTTGCGAGTACTTTGGATGAGTACTCATGGTTGCTTTGCTACCTTTTTTCCCTCTACCTGATTGCTGTGATCAGATGACGGAGTCCATGAGCTAGTTGATCCCGTCAGTGACTACTACTACACCGACGGACCTACTACTACGTGGATACCGACAACGAGGACTAGTTAATTAGAAGGCTCCCAGGCAGGAGGCCCGCGCCTTTTTGATCTAGTTGTCATTGTCGGTGTCAAAACCGGCAGATCTCGGGTAGGGGGTTCCGAGTTGTGGACCTTGGATCGATGGGTAACAGGGAAAGTAGAGACAGTGTTTACCTGGGTTCGGGCCTGCTACCTCTTGAGCACTGTGTTGGTTTTCCCTTAAAGAGGAAAGGGTGATGCAGCAAAGTAGCGTAAGTATTTCCCTCAGTTTTTGAGGACCAAGGTATCAATCCAGTAGGAGGCTCCTCAAAAGTCCCTCATACCTACACAAACAAAGAAGAACCTTGCAACCAACGCGATAAAGGGGTTGTCAATCCCTTCACGGAAACTTGCA
The DNA here is from genome assembly GCF_002162155.2 of Triticum dicoccoides. Classification (NCBI taxonomy): domain Eukaryota; kingdom Viridiplantae; phylum Streptophyta; class Magnoliopsida; order Poales; family Poaceae; genus Triticum; species Triticum dicoccoides. The sequence continues at coordinate 395,818,793 of NC_041383.1, read as the reverse complement.
GAAGTGAGATCTGATAGAGATAATAAGATAAGATAAATATTTTTGGTATTTTTATGATATAGATTGGAAAGTAAAGATTGCAAATAAAAGTAGATTGGAAACTTATATGATAAAAGATGGGGCCATAGGTTTCACTAGTGGCTTCTCTTAAGATAGCATAAATATTACAGTGGGTGAACAAATTACCGTCGAGCAATTGATAGAAAAGTGCACAGTTATGAGATTATCTAGGCATGATCATGTATATAGGCATCACGTCCGCAACAAGTAGATCGAAACGATTCTGCATCTACTACTATTACTCCACACATCGACCGACTCGTGCCTGCATCTAGAGTATTAAGTTCATAAGAACAGAGTAATGCATTAAGCAAGATGACATGATGTAGAGGGATAAACTCAAGCAATATGATATAAACCCCATTTTTTTATCCTCGATGGAAACAATGCAATACGTGCCTTGCTGCCCCTGCTGTCACTGGGAAAGGACACCGCAAGATTGAACCCAAAGCTAAGCACTTCTCCCATTGCAAGAAAGATCAATCTAGTAGGCCAAACCAAACTGATAATTCGAAGAGACTTGCAAAGATAACCAATCACACATAAAAGAATTCAGAGGAGATTCAAATATTTCTCATAGATAAACTTGATCATAAACCCACAATTCATCGAATCTTGACAAACACACCGCAAAAAGAGTTACATCAAATAGATCTCCAAGAAGATCGAGGAGAACTTTGTATTGAGATACAAAGAGAGAGAAGAAGCCATCTAGCTAATAACTATCGACCCGAAGGTCTGTGGTAAACTACTCACAACTCATCGGAGAGGCCTTGGAAATGATGTAGAGGCCCTCCATGGTCGATTCCCCCTCCGACGGAGCACCGGCGAAGGCTCCAAGATGGGATCTCGCGGATACAGAAGGTGGAAATAGTTTTTCATGGTGCTCCTGGATGTTTTCAGGGTACGGGAGTATATTGGGCGAAGGAGGTAGGTCGGTTGAGCCACGAGAGGCCCACGAGAGTGGGGGGCGCGCCTACCCCCCTAGGGCGTGCCCTCCTGCCTCGTGGCCGCCTCAGCTGCTTCTTGACGTCCACTCCAAGTCTCCTGGATTGCGTTTGTTCCAAAAAGATCGCTCCCAGAGGTTTCATTCCGTTTGGACTCCGTTTGATATTCATTTTCTTCAAAACACTGAAATAGGCAAAAAAAACAGCAATTCGGGTTGGGCCTCCGGTTAGTAGGTTAGTCCCAAAAATGATATAAAAGTGTAAAGTAAAGTCCATAAACATCCAAAACGGATAATATAATAGCATGGAACAATCAAAAATTATAAATACGTTGGAGACGTATCAGGGCCCTCTCTAGGAGGTAAAACCCTACGTCCTACTTGGTTGTATTGATGTGTTTGTATGAAGATTGCAGAGTTGATCTACCACAAGATCGGATGAACTAAACCCTAGGTGGGTATCGTAGTAATGGTTCTCCCTCTACGGGCTAAACCCTCTAGTTTATATAGACACCAGGGGTACCTAGGGTTACACATGGTTGGTCACCATCGGAGGATAAACACGTTGGTTTTGCTAACAAGACTTGGAGGATACGTCAAGTCTTCGGAGATTTCCTTCCATAGAACTAGGTCACCTGCAGTCCGGCCTTCCTTAGATGAATCAAGAGTGGCCCACTAATCTGGGCCATGAGAGATAGGCCGGCAGCCTGAGGACCCCTTAGTCCAGGACACCGTGTGCTGACTCGAAGTCATGAGGAAAGGGATAAGCTTAAGGCAGAAAAAGAACAACATGCCCAAGAAATTAAGAGTTTGAAATCTCAACTAGCTCTATCCCAGGAGGAGAACCAGACACTGAAAGTTGGCATGTTCGGTGAGTATGTCCTGATTTTTCAATACATAGACTACGCGTGTGATACCGCCATATAAATAACGACATGTCTCTCTGTAGTTCTCCTGAACAAACGCACCGAAGAGGAGGCCAGCTCCTTCGGACGGGACATGTTGAAGGAGCTATCTGCCACACATGAGCGAGCCCGGAAGGCTATGAATAGCATGTTTAAGGCTTTGTGGCCAAACGAGGTGCCTCCATAGGGGATGACCGATCTGGCTAACCAATTTAAAGGAGCTTGGCGCCGCTTTGAGCTATGGAAGGTTTCAGCCTATCGAGAAGAAGCGCAGGAAGCTTGGGCGATGGTTAAGACCCGTTTTACCAAGCTGAATCTGGAGCATTTAGCTTGGCTTGGGCCGGTAGGGCCAGATGGGTAGGAAGTGCCACTACATTTGTTGTATGACCAAGTGATGCCCGCTGCTCGGACTTCCCAAGAAGACTGTGCCCTGAAGATCTTAATACATGGCCTTGTCCAAGAGTAGAGTGTTTGATTTTATGTATCTATGTACTTTACATCAAATATTCTCCAAACCGTGTTGTAAACATTGTCTTAACCGGCCATCGGCTTCTGCCTCCCCCATTGGCTGGGGAATGTTTCCTACTACGTGATTCGAGAACATTGGAAAATCACTTCGGAGAACCAGGCAATTCAGCCATTTGGTGTGAACAGACAAAACGTGCTCAGGGAGTTATGTTATATTACTGCTTAACGTAAGAAACATCTTCCAAAGAAAATAGTTCCTCCATGGGTTCCTTTCCTCGGGTTGTCATGTTCACCATGGGTGTATAACTGAATACCCTAAGTATACGGGTAATGGTTACTTCAGGAAAATTACCCCAGAATCTGGTGATAACTGCCAATTATTTTCACTTCCCTCGTGGCCGACCAATTATATTCTTAAGAACGCTAGCTTTCGGCTCACCCGTCTGAGGTATGCACCCGGATAACCCGGACGTAACAATCACAGAGGTGTTCCCTTTACTCCCTAGCCGAACAATCGGGAACGTAGGGGGTAAGCATAGGAGCGAGGCAACCTAGCTTTACAACCATGAAGAACAACGTATAGCCTGTGGAGCGATTGGGGGTGGTGCGCAGGCCCCATAATACGGAGTCAATACAGGATTGCCTAGCTTGGGCTTTCGAATACATTCACCAGTGTAAAGCTTCGGGCCGTGCTTGCTGTCTGCTCAAGTTAGACTTTGCCAAAGCTTTTGACACAATTCAGCATGAACCTATGATTGAGATCATGAGGCATATGGGCTTTGATGAGAGATGGATTGGATGGATCAGAAGTATCTTCTCCACGGGTACTTCCTCTGTGTTGCTCAATGGTACCCCGGGGAAGCAATTCGCCTGTCTGTGTGGAGTGAGACAAGGAGATCCGCTCTCGCCTCTAATTTTCGTTCTCGCTGCAGACCTCTTGCAGGCGGCGATCAACGAGGCCTGCAGAGATGGGCATCTACACCTGCCGATTCCATCACACGATAACAACTACCCAGTTATTCAGTATGCCGACGACACGATCCTGGTGTTCCCAGCTTGCCCGAATCAAGCCCGAGTTCTCAAAAATATACTGTTGGACTACGCAACATCGGTTGGTCTGAAAATCAATTTCCACAAATCGACAATTGTCCCAATCAACCTAGAGTCGGCGGCGACGACTGAATTGGCAGAGATTTTTGGGTGCGTCGTTGGACAAATGCCATTCACGTATCTAGGGCTGCCTATGGGGACAACCCATCCCACAGTTACGGATTTGTTGCCCATGGTCACCGCAGTGCAGAGAAAAATTCCAGCAGCAGTTTCCTTGCTTGATTATGGCTCCAAACTGACTCTTCTGAACTCAGTTGTGACCTTGCTCGCGGTATACGCAATGTGTTCCATCAAGTTAAACCCCAGGATCGTTGAACACCTAGACAAACTCCGAAGATCCTGTCTGTGGCTGAGGAAAACAGAGGATGGCACCAAAGGCAACTCCCTCGCAGCTTGGGACATGGTTTGCAGGCCAAAAAACAAGGGAGGCTTGGGAATCATAAACCTCAAAATTCAGAATCAGGGTTTGTTATTGAAACAACTTCATAAATTCTACAACAAGAAAGATGTTCCATGGGTTCAGCTTGTCTGGAATTCGTATTACAACCATCAAATCCCACATGCAATGGACCCTTGTGGCTCTTTCTGGTGGAAAGATCTCATGCAGTTGTCTGATATCTACAGAGGGGTTACCAGGGCGTCTGTTGGGTCGGGTGGCTCGATCCTCTTCTGGAAGGATGAGTGGAAAGATGGCCTACTCCAGGACACATTACTGAGAGCTTTTTCCTTTGCCAGGGATCCAGATATGCCAGTCCAGTACCTACTTTCCTCGGTGAGGTTAGGAGATGTGTTTCACCTCCCCCTCTCGATGGAAGCTCGGCTTGAGGTGACCAATTTGCAACTGGCCACGTCGGATGTGTCTCTGACTGTCAGGGATGATACATGGAAATGTGTGTGGGGAGGAAGTGATTTTAAAGCCACAAAATTTTATGAACATTGCTTCAGGGATATGCAGGTGGACGAGGCCTTTTGCTGGATTTGGAAGACCAAATGTACCATGCAATGGAAAATGTTCGCGTGGCTGCTACTGGCTGATCGTTTGAACACCAGAAATATGCTGAGAAGGAGACACTATAAAATCCAGAATGACGATTATACCTGCTTGCTCTGTCAAAACCCACCTGAAGAGGATGTTGCTCGCCTCTTCTTTAACTGTCCTTTTAGTAAAAGATGTTGGGACAGTATTGGGATTCATTGGCCAGTTGGGGACTTTAGGCTCACATTATTGCACGCTGGTAAAAACTCTTGGAATGGATACATGTTCATGGAGGTGTTCACGGTGGCGGCCTGGGGGATCTGGAAGGAAAGGAATGATAAAGACTTCAGAGGGATCCAACCGTCCTTTACATCCTGGAAGAACAGATTCAAGCATGATTTTGCTCTGTTGGTCCATAGGGCCAAGCAGGAGCATGCTCCTTATATCCTGTCACTAGTAGCTGCCTTGTAATTAGGGGGATTTCACCTTCTGTAACTCTTCTTCTCACCCCACCCCCCCCCCCTTCATGTAGTAGTGACTTGTGTAGTAGGGTTGTAGGCTGACTGGACTGGACTGTTGAGACTGTACTAACCCTTTAACACTTTAATATAAAGTCAGTGGGGACTTCCCCCACTGTCATCAGCTCTCAAAAATAATATGGAGTCGAGCTCCTCAACTCAACCCAGTGGCAGTCGGGCACTCGAGCTCTTTCAAAGATCGGACCAAACGGGGCTTAATGTCGCTCATGATTAGGCCATTGGCTCGCTCGACTTGTTCATTGGACTGTGGGTGGTATACAGAGGCATAGTCAAGCTTAATGCCTAAGTTAGCACACCAGTCCTTTACTTTCTGGGCAGTAAAATTGGATCCATTATCCATTATTATGCTATGGGAGACACCGTAACGGTGAACCGTGCCAGATATGAAATCAATGACCGTCCTGGACTTGGCTGAGGCTACTGGTTTTGCCTCGATCCATTTTGTGAGTTTATATACCATCATGAGTAGATACTTCTTTTTCTTGGTCCCCCCCCCTTAAAGTGGTCTGACCATGACCAGGCCCCGGACAGCAAAAGGCCAAGTGATTGATATTGTTCGAAGGGCCGTAGGGGGCATATGACTTTGATTTGCAAAGAGCTGGCAACTAACACAATGTTGGACCAATGTTTGGGCGTCTGAGCGGGCGGTGGGCCAAAAGAACCCAGCTCGGAAAGCCTTGCTGACCAGGGCCCGAGCTGTCGCATGGTGACCAACCACGCCGGCATGAATTTCCGCCAAGAGCAGTCTCCCCTCCTCTTCAGATATGCATCTTTGGAGAACTCCGGTGGTGTTATTCTTGTAAAGTTCGCCCTCATGGACCCTATAGGCTTTAGATCGCCGGATTATGCTCCTTGCCTTGGTCTAGTCATTGGGTAGCTCTTAGCGGAGAAGATAGGCGAGGAAGGACTCGGTCCATGGCGCGATTACTTCCATGACTTCATGGGCCGAAGACGTTTCTTCGATTGTCGAGCCCCCAATAATTCCTTTGGCGGGTTCGATGATCGGCAGGATAAGCTTTCCTGAATCCTTGGCTTCAGCGTCCTTGCCATCATCTTGCCACACCACGGACGGCTTGAAGAGTCGTTCCAAAAAGGTGTTCTCAGGAACGAGGTCACGTTTAGCGCCCATTCAAGCAAGGACATCGGTATCTTGATTGTTGTCTCTAGAAACATGATGGAACTCCAGCCCCTCAAACCGGGTGGATATTTTTAGGATGACATTGCAATATGTTGTCATTTTTGGGTCTTTTGCATCGAATTCCCTGTTGACTTGAGATATAGAGAGATTAGAGTCTTCCCGTACCTCGAGCCGATGTATACCCATTGATACTGCCATCCGAAGTCCATGCAGCAGAGCCTCATATTCAGTTGCGTTGTTGGAGTCGGTGTACATAATCTACAGTACATACCAGATGTTGTCGCTGGTGGGAGATGTGAGAATCACTCCAGCCCCCAGTCCGGCGAGCATTTTGGAGCCGTCGAAATACATCGTCCAATACTAGTAAATACTGTACTCTCTAGGGAGCTCGGCTTCCGTCCACTCAGCCACAAAATCCACTAACACCTAAGATTTAATAGCTTGGCACGATCGGTATATGATTTCGAAAGGGAGGAGCTCAATGGCCCATTTGGCTATACAGCCTGTAGCGTCCCTGTTGTTAATTGTATCATTCAGGGATACTTTGGTGCCACCGTGACCGAACACTCTTGAAAATAGTGTCAGAGCTTTCGGGATGCCATGAAGACTGCGTAGGCGATCTTTTGGTAATGCGGATACCTTGTTTTCCATGAGGTGAGCACCTCAGACACGTAGTAGACTGGCTTTTGCACCTAGAGCTTGTGACCCTCTGCCTCTCGTTCAACGAGGAGGACTGCACTGGCCACCTGGTTTGTGGCCGAAATGTATAGTAGCATTAGCTCACCAACGTTGGGTGCTGCCAAGATGGGATTACTGGCCAGTAATGTTTTAATTTCCTCCAGTGCAGCCGCTGCCTCGCTAGTCCATTCGAATTTTTTGGTCCGTTTGAGTAGCCTGTAGAGTGGTAAGGCATTTTCACCAAGTCGTTAAATAAAGCGGCTTAAAGGCCGCTACGCAATCGGCCAATTTCTGGACATGTTTTAGCTCGGTGGAAATCGCTAGCTGGGACAGGGCCCGGATTTTGGCCGGGTTAGCCTTTATTCCTCTATGGGAGCCGACAAATCCGAGCAACTTGCCCGCGGGTACCCCGAAGACACATTTGTCCGGATTGAGCCGTATATCGTAAGCCCGCAGACTGTCGATGGTTTGGCGGAGGTTGTCCACCAGGTGACTGGCGTGCTTGGTTTTAATGACCACCTCATCCACATATGCCTAGACCGTTTTGCCGATTTGCTTTGCCGGACATGTCTGGATCATCTGCTGGTAAGTAACACCTGCGTTTTTTAATCCAAAGGGCATTTTGTTGAAGCAGAATGGCCCATGGGGGGTGATGAAGGTTGTGGCCGCTTGATCGGACTCCTTCATTTTATTATGATGGTACCCGGAGTAAGCATCGAGAAAACACAGTGAGTCGTGCCTAGCGGTGGCGTCTATGATCTGGTCTATGCGGGGCAAATGGCCTCGGATCAGCAAGAGTGGCTGAGTGGCTGTGAAACACTATCTCTCAATGAAAGCATCAATGTCGATGTCAAAACAGGAGATCTCGGGTAGGGGGTTCCGAGCTGTGGACCTCGGATCGATGGGTAACAGGGAACGTAGAGACAGTGTTTACCTAGGTTCGGGCCCTCTCTAGGAGGTAAAACCCTACGTCCTGCTTGGTTGTATTGATGTGTTTGTGTGAAAATTACAAAGATGATCTACCACGAGATCGAATGAACTAAACCCTAGGTGGGTATCGTAGTAATGGTTCTCCCCCCTATGGGCTAAACCCTCTGGTTTATATAGACACCAGGGGTACCTAGGGTTACACATGGTTGGTCACCATCAGAGGATAAACATGCCAGTTTCGCTAACAAGACTTGGAGGATACATCAAGTCTTCAGAGATTTCTTTTCATAGAACGAAATCGTCTGCAGTTCGGCCTTCCTTGGATGAATCAAGAGTGGCCCACCAGTCCGGCCCATGAGAGATAGGCCGACAACCCGATGACCCCTTAGTCCAGGACACCCTCAATCATTGTTCTGCTCAGCCTTCTTAAGGCAAACTTGTTTATCTTATGTATGTACTCAAATGTCGTTGCTTCTACTCACTTATTTATTCGAGCCTTCGTGGCCCTGGCTTGCAATATAAAGTTTTATTTTTGAATTTGTGTCTAGAGTTGTGTTGTGATATCTTCCCGTGAGTCTCTGATCTTAATCGTGCACATTTGCGTGCATGATTAAGTCGGGGGCGTCACAGGCGCCGTCCCCGGATCTGCTGACGTCCCAGCGGTACACCTAACAAGGAGAGGCACGCGAGTGGGTCAGCGCATCACCCATCTGGTTTGGGGCGACGCCGATGCAAGAGAAGCTCTAACTCGAGCAGTGTCGAACACGCTGGCTGGCGGAGGAGCGCCGTGAGGGTGAGCGCCTTGAGCAGTGGGAGTGTGACGCGGAGGAGGAGCGCCACGAGGCAAAGGAGGAGGAGCGCCTGGCCCGCGCTGCCCAGCCGGCGGCGCTCACGCCGGCTCTGTAGGACGTCGCCACAGCCTGGGAGACGGCGTTCCCCTGGGCTGGCCCGACGCCGACGCTCGTTGACCTCACCGGCCCCGGCACTGACAACGAGGACACCTAGGGCAACGCACCTCCTCCTCTTTTTTAGTTTATTAAATGTTTTTAATTAATGTAATGTGGACTCATGGACTCTCGTGGCCGGCATTTATGTTTGATTAACGTTTTTAATTTCAAAATATTTGTGTTATTTATTTTTTCGCCCGCGAACTCAAAAATTGATCGGACCAGCATTGAGCGCAAGCGCCGACCCAAACGCGAAAGCGAATACGGGTGTCCGCTGAGCCGACCCAAACGAATAAAAAGCGGACAAAAGGCACGTCTGTTTGGGTCGTCCGGTTGGAGTTGCTCTAAGCCTAGAATTATTAGGTAACTGTCACCTTTCTCTCATACGTTCCCACAATTCTCTTGCATGTTCACATGCGATCAAGACATGGTAGCTTGATTCTTCCTCTCTGCCACAAAGTGGGTTCGTAGATCTTTCTGAAATATGCATGTACTTCTTGCATTGGTAGCTAACGCTCGGTGTTACCTGTACATAAACATGTGCATTCAGTATGTAAAGTTTGTTCGGTCCAGTCATTTCGATCTTCCCTATTTAATGGCTGAATTTACTTCTTTCTTTTCATTTTCTCTCTATTCAGTCTTCGGTCAATACGGCTCGGTCTTCGTCTTGACCAAACGAACAAATTTCACAATAAAAGCAGTGTGATTCATTGGTTCTAAATATGAGTAAGGGGGCAATTGTGGAAGGCACTTATGCTGAGACTTGCAACTTTGTGAGACTCCCAGAGTTACGAGTTGGGAGAAGGGCAAAGGAAATGGAGTCTGGGACTCCGGGTATACGAGATTGATAGGACTATAGGGTTGTAGGCATGAGTGTGTGGGCCTCAGGGGTGTATGGCGCGGAGTAATCCAGTTTCTTTGTTTTATTCGGTCAGCTAGCTGTGGAAGATAGACCGATCTGACCAAAATTAATTGGGTCTTCGATTTTTCATGACCGATCTCCATTCGGTATTCTACAACTCTTATCATATCAATACGGTTTCATTGAGAATCAACTTATAATTGGATGGTTAGAGGGATTATGGTATCTCAAGCCCACCAAGGTTCAAGTCCTAGTGCTCGCATTTATTCAGTTTTTCAGAGGTGTTCATATGGGTGAGTGTATGCGCGTGTATATGAGCACTTGCGTCTGGACTGTGTTCAAAAGAAATACGGTTTCATCCTTGGTCTCGGTCTTAATGCCAGAGAAATGATAAACTACAGCGGGAAAGGGTATGTAATACTTTGTTCGTTTCTTTTTAGTCTGCATATCATTGGTCAAAGTTAAACTTTATAAAGTTTGACTAGCTTTATAGAAAAAATATCAACATCTACAATACTAAAATTATACGGTATGAAAATTAATTTCATGATGCATCTAACAATATTGATTTTATATTGTGAATCTTGATTTTTTTTATAAACTTAGTCAAAGTTAACAAAATTTGACTTAGACCTAATCTTATATGCAGACTAAAAAGAAACAGATGAAGTAACTAATAGCCAGAGATTGGCAACCATCGAAGCAAAAAAAGCAAATCTTTGGATTTGACCAAACCAAAGAAGTTGCGGGCTGATTCTATACAAATAGCTTATATCATAATTCTGACTCACCAATCCATTGTCGTCCAGCCCGGTTAGGATACCTGGCTTTCACCCAGGCGACCCGGGTTCAAATCCCGGCAATGGAGCCTTTTTGTTTTTCAGTCCCTTTATATACCGCTGACGTGTATAGATGGTGAACTACGTACAGCCAACAAGCCACTTTGTCTTCTTTTCTTTGCGGGAAATAGTGAGTATTTTATTCCTCGGGAAAATGTTACCGTCTACTAATACAAAATCTTTCACACTGTCTGAGACTCTGTACAACCAACAAGCGCTCCCTATATTATAGCAAGACTAAGAGCAACTCTATTTTAATTACGAATAATTTTCAATAGAATTGACCCATGAAGCTCCAAAAGCTTCTTGATCTCTATCATCAAGTGTATGTAGGCAGAGCGATCAAGTGATCATCCGTTAGAGCAGCGATAGCAACCGAAGATTCGGAGTGGATCACGATAGGTAGGTCAGAACGCTCTATACTCGAAGAAAGTCCTTCTAGAATAGCACTTATCGCAGCTTCAAGGACATATTTGCAATGGAATATATTGCATATTTGTAAGCAGGGAAAACAAAATAATTGACTCGTCTGATCTTAGGATTCCATATATCTGTAAGCAGAGAAAACAAAATAATTGACTCGTCTGTGTTCTTCAGCCGTTGAGCCTCGTAGGAGGCACTTTTTTCGCCGTTTGGGGGCTGCCGGCGAAAACTTTGGCCCGGGATGGAAAAATCTCCAGCCGTTTCCACCCCCAACTCCCCAAGCGAGGCCGTGCTCGTCCTGCGCGCTGCGCTCCGCGACACGCTCGGCGAGGCCGTGAGCGCCGTTGGGGCCGTCGCCGGCCTGGCGTCCCTGTCCAACCACGCGCGCGAGGAGATGGTTGTGCGCAACTGCATAGAGCTGCTCGGGTACTCCGTCGACGAGCTCGGGTGGTCGCTCAACGCCATGGCCGAGCCCCTCCACGGCGCGGAGCCGGAGATGGAGACCGCTCACGGCGCTGCGCCAAGGAGCGTTCGCAGGGGACGCACGCGGAAGACGACCTGCAGGCTTCCACGGCACCGATGGCCGCCTGCTGCGTCGCGTCGAGGCGTCCGTGGCGCAGCTAACGCAGCTGGTGAGCAACCTCCTCGCCATGCACAAGCGTTGCTGCGTAGGATCATGCCGCTGCGCCAGCACGGCAACAACGATACGGCGGCGTCCGGCGCCGGTTCGGAGCTGCCGACGTGGGTGATGGACGTCGCCGGCGTCGTCGAAGAGGAGCTCAAGCGCGCCCAGAGCTGGCGCGACGGCTCGAGTCGCTCGCCGCGCGGGAGGTGGAGGTGGTGGCCGCGCTCTGCGAGGGGGCCGGGGCGCGCCGCTGGCCGAGTTGAGCTCGTCCAAGATTGAGAGGGGTCATGCACCTGATGCAGAAGAGGCGCGGGACCCGGCGGCGTCGAAGACGAGCTCAGGCGCGTCCGTTCCTGGCGGCGGAGGCCAAGTACGCGGCTGCCTCGCCGGAGCCCTGCAGAGGCCAAGTACGCGGCTGCCGAACTCCTCCCTTGCTTCCTTATCGTTGTCGCGGCAGCTCTGCTGCTCTGCCTGGTTGCTGCAGCTGCACCGAGTGCCCCGCGCCCCGCCCGCACCGGCGCGCGCCCGGGCCGCGGTCGCGTCAAGGCGGCGGCACTGCTTCTAGCCGATGGGGCAGCGATAGCAAGTCCAGCAGCGGGGCAGCGATAGCAAGTCCATCAGCAGGTGGTGGAGTACGACGGCGTGCCCTTCGTGGCCACCGGCGAGGGGCTGGGGATGCCCGACCGGCTCTACGAGCGCGTCGACGGCCTCCGTGCCCACCTCCTGGTACTTGAGCTCGGCGGCGGCCTCGGTGGTGCGCAAGTCCAACAGCTGCAGCAGGAAGGCGTCATGCGCGCGAGCCATGGCCAGGGAGGGCGGAGCGCCTGTCGTACCGATGGCGCGGCTGAGGCGGCCCTCCGGCAGCGGAGAGGAGAGCCATGCGAGCAGACAGCGACACGCAGCGGACCGGCGGGGGCCAGCGAAGGAGACGCGCCACGGAGCGGACGAGCGGGGGAGGCACGTGGTGGCCCGGCCAGGAGAGAGAGACCAGAGAGGCTGGCAGTGGGCCTTTTGCAACTAAAGTTAAGCCCCGGCGCCCCCAGCTGCCCCCCGCCTTCCTGGTTTCCCTTGCGTGCGTCGGCTGTAATTTTTAGAATCAATTACACCACTAGTACCACAACTTGGCATAAAAATTCACTTTAGTGCCAAAACTTATGACATACATTGAACTGGTGTTATAACTTGGCTTTGGCATACATATACGGTGCAAAAAGCATTTGTATACGGAAATAGTGTTGACTAAGCACGCCACGTGGTGTGGGGCCCGCTATCATCTACTGAACGGTATAGTACGACGTGTGGCCGATTATTTTTTGAAAACCCCTTGGAATTATTTTTCCTAACGAGAAGTTCGTAGACACGTGTCAGGTCCATCCGTGAGCGAGCAAATTATATGCAAAAATGGCGGCTGATGTGATTTGAACCCATGATCTGGGGCATGAAGGGGTATGCGCCCAACCAATGCACCAAGAACTGTTTTCACTTTTTGCGAGGATACGCATCATATATGTTCCTTACACCTTAAGCGGACCGGCCCATTTTGCTCTGACATTTCTTTAAAAAATTGTAAATTATATGTAAGTTATAATTGTGTGTTATAAATTAGTTAATTGTAGAATAAAAATAAATAATTTTATATAATAGATATTTTTTGTTAAGAGCATGAGCATTTTTAATATATATTATATTTTTTAAGTATATAGAAAATATAAAATTACTTTGATACTTTTATAGAATATGAAAAATATTATTGCATAATTCTTTTATTTATAATTTAATCATATGGATAATTTATGAAATAATATGGGAATCGTTGTACAATGTAATATTGTTATTATATTATTTATAACATAATATTATAATTTATGTATTTGAATTTCTTAAAAAATAACGCTGTTGGATGGGGTTGTGGCCACGCGCACCTGATGACTACATGTTGCTTGTTTGAATCCCAACAAACTATTTTTACATTATATGAATATATGCGTCTTAAATAATAAACACTTTTATAGAATATATGAGTATTTTTTAAACTATGGACATTTTTTAACTTATGCATTTTATAAAAATATGTAGAAAATTTCTTAAAGCATGAACACTCTACATTAATATCTTGTTAAAACCCTGAAAATTTGAAACTTATTTAAACATTTATTAAAATATGTAGAAAAATATAAAATCCTAAAGCATCACACACGATTAAAAAAACTGCAGAATGGTGAAGGTTCTCCAGCTAGCTTACGGCCATATGATATATAACGTGCGTTTTTTGTTACAATATCAAATGCTTGTGTGCGCAAATGGTTAGCCATCCGCCCCTTATTGCTGCAGGTCACGTGTTCGAATTCCATAGGCTGTCATTTTTGCACACAATTTGCTACGGATGGACAAACACCTGCCAGGGACTTTACTGTGTGAAAGAAAAGAATTCCGAGGGGTTTCCCATAAAATACCAAGCCACACGCCCTACCTCTACCGTTCACTGACCGACAGCGGCCCCACGCCACATGGCGCGCCCAGTCAGCGCCGTGTCTGTATATAAACGTGATTTGCACTGTATATGCATGTCAAAGCCAAGTTGTAACACCAATTCAATGTATGCCGTAAGTTCTGGCACTAAAGTGATTTTTCACGCCAAGTTTTAGCACTAGTGGTGTAATAGACTATAATTTTTACTTAAACCAGCAAAAAGTGAGGTCGTGGAGGCACGGCTGGGGCATTTTTATCGCCGGTGCTAAAAAAGGCCCCTGAGGGGTGTCCTGGGGGCATGGGTGGAGATGCTCTTAGAGCATCTCCAACAGCCGCGCTAAGCGCCGCGCGCAAAAAATCTGTTTGCCGCGCGCGCTTCGGCTGGTTTAGCGCGCCGCTCCAGCAGCGCGCAAAAGCCAGCCGTCGTCGTGGTCATCCGCGACGGGAAGAAGAGGCTGCGCGCGAGGCCGTCGCTCGGCGGAGCTCCGGCGGTGGCGATGCCAACGCTCCCCGCGCTAGGGTTTCCGGCGACGGCGGGGGAAGGGGGGGTCACGGCTGTACAGCGGGATGCCGGTGTGCGCGTCCATGGGTGGCAGGGCGCCGACGCCGGCGCGCGCGGGGCGTAGGAGGAGGAGAGAAGAGAGTGTGGCGCGAGCGGTCGAGTGTGCCGCACGCTTTAGCAAGCGCCCGATATACACCACGCGGGATGGCGTTTTCGACAGCGCGCCCAACTAGTTATAGCGCGCGCGCCGTTTTTGCACGCCCGCTGAAGCGACCCGCCGCATAGCGCGCGCACTAAAAACGACTAATTTACAGCGCGGCGCTAGTTTAGCGCGGCTGTTAGAGATGCTCTTAGGATCACACGGCCGGCGACCGAAAGAGCCGCCACTGCTTGCGCACCACCGGTGTGGGTTCATGAGGTACCGAGGAACAAATATTGGTGACTTGCCCTTTATGATTTTCTGAGCACTTCTCTTTTGCGCTTGATCGTATTAACACTTCGTCTAAGAACAAAACGTACATCGTCAAAATTTAAAATGAGTCATGAAAGAATCAACGATGTGCTTCTGTGTTTATTACTCCCTCCGTCCAAAAATAAGTGACTCAACTTTATACTAACTTTGTGATCAGTCGCCTGCGTGCGCATAAATAGTAAACTTTGTGATCAGAGCGAAGGATTCGCACGATACCATGCTGATTACAAGGTGCAGCAAACTCTCCTGCACTCACGCAAAAGTTATGCTATTGCTACCACCTGCGCGGATGTGGGCTGCTACCACTACTTAGCTGCAACGCTGCGCCCAGCCCTCCGTTCCTCCTTTTCTCTCCAATGTATCTGTGACACTCTTTTCTCTCATCTTGTTAGCAGCTCAATATCAGCTCCGACTTCGGCGATCTTCGAGTCCATGGAAGCTTTTGCGCTGCTTGCGACGCTCTTCACGTCGAGGTCAAGGGCGATGGACTTGACCAGGCCGTTCAACATCTAAAGGTTAAACAGGTCAAGGGAAGCACATGCAAAGGTGATACCTCGTTCAAAACTCTGCCATAATAAATATGTTGTTTTGCGTAATGAAATGTCGAAAAGGATACAAGAGAGCCGATTGCAACAAGGGCCCTGTATTTTGAATCGGCATCTTGGGCATCGTCTTCAGCAATCTGTGGATCCAGACAAGAAATGTAAACACATGTGGCTGCAGGGAGTAGAGTGATTTACAGAGGTCAGAGATATGGGAACTCACTTCAAGGGCCGCAGAAAGAATTTGTGCCTGACTTTGTTCATCCTTCGATTGAATTGAAAGAACAGAATAGCTGCAGAAAAATATATATATTAGTCAAAAAAAGAGACAAGATCAATCAATGCAGGGACATCAGCAGCATTGCCAGGTGTGCCTGCTAAGTATGTTCCAGCATCATGACCAACAAAATTGTAATGCATGGCTAGGTACAAGTATAACACAACTCAAAACTTACTTCAGTAAAAGTGTGGCATATGCCAAGTGAGCGTTCTTGCTAAAAGACGGCTTGCAGCTCGAGAAAGAATCAATAATCTGGAATGATAGCAAACAAAAGTCACTACTTTGGCGCACCAAAACCTAATTTCGTTTTATGAACTAAAAGAGGCCCAGAAATTGACCGATAGATGTTCTAGTAATAATTATTGAATCATAAAACCAACAGCTACTTTCAAGTCAAAATATATAAATAGGCTGAAACAAAAAATAAGTGTATGTAGTTTGAAAACTAACCTCAGCACAATGGGTTTTCAACCATTGGTGTAAGCATGAGTTGTCAAATAAGTTAGTAACTGCTTTGAGGATTGTAAGCACATTCGGTGAGTGCACAGGTATTGCTACAGCCTTACGGAAGGTTTCCATGAGTACATCTGATTGATAACATGAGTAAAGAATCTTAGTTCAGTACCAATAAACAAAACAAGGCTCACCATTTTGCTAAGAAATACTACCAACTATTCTTAAAATGAACATAATAACCAAAAATACTGAGTCAAAAAAAAAACTCAGACAAGAAAGACTGATGCGCTAAAGCATTAGCAGGCACAAGCATAAACTCACCGTTTCCACTTTCGATGGTCTTAAGAAGTAAAGTAGCCCCGTCAGGATGCAACACAAACACCCTCAGAAAATCAACAACTGTAAGGTAGAGAGATGGGCAATTATTTCAGATGAACCAGAAACCATCTCCATCAAAAACATAATGCAGCTTCGAATATCCAAACATAACACACTACTCCCTCCGTTCCTAAATATTTGTCTTTTTAGAGATTTCAAATGGACTATCACATACGGATGTATATAGACATTTTTTAGGGTGTAGATTCACCCATTTCGCTCCGTATATAATCACTTGTTGAAATCTCTAAAAAGACAAATATTTAGGAACGGAGGGAGTAGTTGTTAAACCCAAGCAACTGTCCACTAATATTAGATAAGAATGTTTTACTGCGAAAAGCAACTGGAACAGAATCCACATGTAAAAGATAGCTCCATAGGAGAAAACAAGCTCCGGCATTCTTAACAGTTTGTCACCTTCGGTGAGAACATTGGGAAACCAAAATATATCTTGGTCGGTTGAATTTTATCCGATTTCTTTGACCAATACCAAGGCTTTATAACGAAATTCTCCTCATCCGTGGATGTATCAATTATTTTTCTCTCTTTTAACACTGAGAAGCTGACATTTTTCCAAATAACAACTTTAGCTCTACAATTCAAACTTTTGGCAGGAAAAAAGAGCATGCCACAATTAATTGGAACTGTCAACTACACCAATGGAATTATTACATTATAATATCTGGCGATAATTCAATTAGACTAAGAGTATGACAGAATGTACTCAGTCAATAATCTCCTTATGTTTTAGTTCTTGTTTCGACTGGCATCAGAATTCAAGAGTCTAGTCTAGTAATCACCAGGTGAAAACAGGAGTCAACCATTATGTTGCTAACAGTGTTAATGGGGTCCCAAAGTTTTTTAGAGAAGGGATGTACCTGGAAACATCATCTGTGAAGGCCAAGACTTCAATATTTTTAGCAACAACACGATGTCAGCATCTGCAAGCTTGCTTGTGTGATAAAATGATGTATTTTTCAATACTTTCACTATAGCAGCTAATCTTGAAAAGTCTGCCTCAGACAAGGATAGATGTTTTTGTTCCTGAATAGACAGAAGTCAATTATTAAGCCTAGGTAAGACATTAATGGTCCCTATGAACAGAGTGAATCCCCTGAAAGTATGAAATAATATAGAAATTAAAACCCCTCATAAAGTTTGGACATGATTGTATTCTAAGAATCCCATGTGGAGATACCAGACTGAACTAAGCTGTGGTTAAGCCCAAATAACTCCATAATTATTTTAGCTTTGTGCTAAATGAACCAGTACTCAAATGACAGCGATATGGTTATTATCGTCTAAAGATTTTTCCATTGCATCCAATAGAAAGCCAAAACACAAGAAATTCGCAGTTTTGCTAGCCAGGTCAAGTTATCCAATTCATACTTCAGCATAGCATAGTATCATAATTACACACCCATCATGGACATGGACATCCAACACATGTGTCTGCACTTCGAATAGCTGGAACAAACTTTGTTCAACTATGCTGAGAACCTGAGGTGGTTTAGTAGCATGTCTTTTCCACACTACTACTTGCCTAAGAAAGTTATATTCCTTATGCCAGGGACAAAATTATCAGCACAAGCTCGCAGCTTAAGAAACAAAAGGGACAACGGGAGGGTGAGAGATGTGGTAGTTCATGGACCTAAAGCACCTTGATAGTTCTAAAATAAATCTTTAAGGATGTAAATAAAGTTATGAGATACTGAAATAAGCTTCAAAATTACCGAGTCAGATGCAAGTGTTGCACTGAATTCTGTAATTTTCTTAAGGATTCCCTCAAACTGAGCCGTCTCAAATAGTAACATTCCGTTCTGCAAACAAAGGGAAGTTTTTTTTTTGTCTGAGAATTGCAATAGATCATAACACAAATCTGATGGCAGCTTGTTTCTAGTGTGTGTACGAGAACAAAGTACAGGTAGTTGAGTTCAAACGTTTTAGTTTCAATCAAGTACTCGTATTAGATTATCATCAGTTAATACAATCATGAAGATCCATTCGTACCTTTGGTATGTGCTTGAAAGTTTGTTTTGGGGCACTACCTGCAATTATGTATGGAACATTATGGCAGGACTCGTCAAAAGATGCTACAGATATTTACATTTTATGCGAGGAAAAAGGAAGAAAAACCTATTGTGACAAATTGAACACTGTGCTTGAATACATACCATTTGACGAAGACGATTGCCCGGGTACATATGCATTACCTGATACATAATTAATAAAGTCAAGCATCAACAGACCGAAACTGGCAATATATTAATATTTTATAAACGACTGCTGAAAGATATAAAATCTAACACGCTTACCCCCAGTATAAGGATCGCGGAAAGATGGATCTGGAACAAAATTGTTCTGCCCAGAATTTTGCAGTATGAATTCTACAACTTGCTGGCGATATGTCAATGGAAGATTTTCTTTCAGGAGCCATTTGTCTGCAACTGCGTATGGATCATCTGCACAAAACAATTCATAGGTAAGACGGTGGTACTTAAAATAGCAAAGTGGTAGACTCTCAAGCATCAAATCAAAGTGCAGTACATGCAAGCGGAGAAAAAACTTCACGTTAGATGGCTATTTAAATGATGATTTTTCTAAACATAACTATGTGGGTCACAATATTGCTTTTTTACTCTGGAAACAATAGCAGAGAACCAACTTGTAAATGCAAGACAAATGTGTGATATACCTGATCGATTGTAGGGCAGTTTCCGAATGGGCTCTCCATCTCCAATGTCAACATTAAAAACTGCACAAATATATAGAAAATAATACTATAAAGAAACAGAAAAGGTTAGAAAAAGGCTAGCACTCAACCCACTGATTTTCTGTCTGTCCCTGTGGGAGCTCAGCCAGGGATTTGCAACATGGCCCATGTTGCAGTTCCAATACGGGCAATGTTGCAAAGGACGGGGGCAGAGCGACGTGCGTGATGCGTGGGAGCTTAGCCTCGGTCAACATGGCCCATGTTGAAAGGACGGGGGCAGCACGAGGAGCATGACGCATGCCTGTGTGCGAGCTCAGCCTGAGATTTGCAACATGGCCCATGTTGCAAAGGACGGGAGCGAGACCATGTTGCACTGAAAACTTTTTTTTTTCATGAACCGCAAAAAAACTGTTCGGCGGAGTGCAACAAGGCTCTGTTGCAAAGCCCCAAACGCAACACGAGCCATGTTGTGGACAGACTGGGGCGCCCGGCTGACGGAGGAAGAGATCGAACGGCTGTCTCACACGCTAGCCAATGGCTACCAAGGCGGTTAATGCGATTCGATTATTGCTCTGCTGACGCATAGCGTCGCCTAAAAGTTGAACGGTGAAACACATCAAAGAGAAAATAACTTACCGAAGTCATAGTGAGCACCATCATAAACCTGACCTTGTGCAGCATCCCCAGGTCCATCCACCACTTCACCAATCTAGCAATTTGGTTTATGACAAGATAAGTCACCGACGCTTATTTTGGGACAGAGGGAGTATACAACAAAGCAACAATGCCACTGCAAGGTCAAGCGTGGTAAAAGCATATCGAGTGCTAAATTAGGTTCCATTTAATGTGTAATAAATGTGTCATCAACCCTATCATATTTGAAGATCGTACGTGTGAATTTGGACCGTTACAGGCATTGAGTGCCTCACGGATACCTCAAATTGCATAAAAACTTGCATTTAAGTTAGATAACTCAAGCAGCATCAAGCAGCTAAAGATAGCAACACGCCAAATATGTAAACATTTCTCAGCTTTGCAAATTCTTTGATGTAGCAACCTAATGTAATACTATGGAAAGGTCTAATGCACAAAGGTACTTACTTTGTCCCATTTTAGCTCTTTTGAATTCCATGAATAAGCAACACCGTTATCCCCCTCTCTAACAATTAGAGTTTGCCCATCAGTGTTTCCTGCTTGGGCAAAAGAAAAGTTACAAACATAGCATTACTATGCAAAAATAACACGCACGGTGATGACAGGATATTGTCAGTTACTTTACATACACCACAAGTCCACGACACTAAAGAATTTATAGAAAATTTGTTTTTATATTGTGATCTCCCTAATCCCTTATGCGCTGAAATATGATGAAGGCAAGGTTTATTGCAAACTGGAAAGATATGTATTTTCAAAAGCTCGAGATTATTTCAGTGTGCAACAGTACATCTTCAATCCGATTTTAATTTTGAACTCCATAATATGCTGACATTATGTTTCATGAAAACACATCCGGCCTGCAGAATTCACTACAAATAGTTGGAGCATCATGGAAATATGAACACAATACCCCTGTAACGTATCAGAAAAATGAGATATATGACCTTGAACTTGCAGTGCCTCAACTCCTGGTAGATCCATCAACTTCAGTCCACCAACAGTCTTTCTGTAGGGAAAAAAAAGGCATAAAGATCATTTGGTCAAATTAGTAGTCGACGTATGATTAACCCCATGGTTCCAACTATTATTTTTTTTGGACAACAAGAAGTCTCGCCTAAAAATTAAAATGTTAGCATAACAATTACATGATAGAGTAATCCGACAACAAAACTGATCCTTTAAGCAGAAGATGTCAAAACTCAGAATGTGAAAAAAAAAACAGGAACCAACCTGCTTAGTGTGTACTGAGAAATAATATCGGTATATGTTGCAAGTTCCTCATCACTGCAGAACCTATTATTGTCGGTTGTCCATATCCTCACAACTCCGTCAGAACATGCAGTAACAACATCTCCATTATCCAAAAATTTAGCATCCCATATACATCCTGGGTGTTCAATGCTCTGAACACAGATTCCATCTGCATTATATTGCTTGACAGTCATATAACCAGGTACATAAAGAAAAATCTGGATTCTGCTACGTACTAACAACCAAAACCAAAAAACTGCACTATAATGCACCTCCAATATAAATTTCGTTTCTACAATGGTTCATATTATGAATCCAAACATACTATCCCAAAAAACAAGACAGACATATCCTAGCAGCATCCATGAAACACACAACTCAAATCAGCCCAAGAAACTGGTTTACATCATCATAGGTACAGGTGAAAGAAGACCGTGTGTGGGACTGTGGGTATTGGGATTCTTATTTTCAATGTGGAAGAAAAGAAGACTGGAACTGCTCATGGACTAGCCAAAGGAGGAATCAAGACAAGAATACAGATGCTTAACGACAATTAGCAGATCTCTCTTTACTTATTGTCACAATTTCCATTATCGTGCTAAATACAAACTACCTTTCCCATATGCCACTGCCCAATATGTTTGAGGTCAAAGTATTTACAATCTTTTGCCTATAATAATGGAATCCCGTGCAATATTTTGCCTCTAACAGAATCCCACTTAAGAGGAAGTATTATCATAGACTGTGACTATTTTTGTTTGGAGAAAATATTAGACTGAGGCATAGGGGGACAAACCAGCTGACAAGTGGATAGTAACCCCAATGGAACGGTCAGGGTTTAAAGAGTTGTTCAGAACAGATGGTACAAGTACGGATGGGAATAAAAAATTAAAAAGGTGAAAAATAAACCCAAACCAAGAAAAGAAAAATATAATGTTAAATCAGCTCGGGGTCCATACATCAGTTGCCACGCATAGAAAACCGAATTAATATCAGTCAGTTCGGTTTTAGGTTCAGTTTAACCAAACGGACTGAAAGAATCTGCTCGTCCTATGGCCCCATTTCCCAGGGCCATGCTACCGTCCTTATCTACTTTATCAAAAAGCAAGTCCATCAAAATCTCAACTAAAGCCCAGCAAGATCTCCACCAAGTCAGCTAGGCGCCTAGGCCCATCTCTTGCTCTCGCGTATCAATGCAATCACGACGGTCAACGGGCCACAGGGAAACAAAGTTACGAACACTTCGCCCAATCCTAGCCGCCACAGCACCAGTCGACGTGCGTGCAATCCATCCCAACGACCAACAGCACTGCGCTTGGCGGCCCCATCAGTGGACTAGCACTCCTGTCAGTCTGTCACCGTCAACGAGACGATTCAAAGGATTCAATGGGCAGCAGCGCCATGCAACAATGACGGTAGCAAAGTGCAATCATGTATGCTCCGCATTGCTGATTCAACAACAGGATTTTGGATTTCAATCATGACCTGTTGATAAAATCCGAGTATTTGACAGCATGCACACCCTGTTCTGCTATTGAATTACAGTTCCGTTCAAACCGAAAAGCAAACCGAGGTTTGGGTGAACCCAATTTCCGGTTCATAGTAATTTCCAGGCTAACTCGGTTGTCAATTTTAGAAAACCAAAATACTGGGAAAAAAAGAGGAAGAACCGAATGCCCACGCCTAGATTAAAATATAAAGAAATTATATCCTATAAAAAAAGTGCCACTGCATTTTAACAAGAATTCTCCAAAGCAGACAAAATAAATCACCTTTCCATATCTTGACAGAGCGATCTTCACTGCCACTAGCAATTAGACCAGATGAATGCGCATCCACAGAATATACAAGAGAGGTATGGCCAATCATCTCCAACAGGGGTTGCCCAGTTAATGCCCATAATTTTATAGTTCTGCGACCAGACAAAATATCATATGTTTTCGTGTAAACAGAGTAGCTGTAAACTGATAGAATACATTTGATGCACAAAAATGTAAGACGACAATGAAAATGATGAAAAGCCAAATAGATGAGCAGTTCCTTTCAGCAAACCGTTGGCAGGATATTAGTACAAATATCCTAGATTAAACGAGAAATTATGATATCTTCATGTACAATTTTATAGAAAGAATAATAGCAGCCTGTACTGATCCATCCTTTCGTTTAAAAGCAAGTGGAACTAGTCAGGTGATATTTTAATCACTCACCCATCATGTGATGCAGAAAGTATACCCATCCCTGGCATCTGTGCTAAACATCGAACAGTGTCTGCAATGGGACAACATTTGTCAACCGATCAAGTATGTGTGGATGAGCACAAAAATGCCAAAAGCACTAGTGCACATCAGGAGTTAACAACTAACCTGCATGCCCAGAGAATGTATGTAGACAAGTCCTTCCTTTCCAAAGTTTAATGGTGGAATCACTTGAACCTATACAAAAGGGGAAAGATGTGAAGTATCAATCAACCGTTCGACAAATTTAGTTATAGATATTCATGGGCAGTCACAATTGCTCTCAAATATATACTTTCATACTCCCTCCGTCCGGTGAAAAGTGTATGTATAGAAATTTTAGGACAAATTATGGAGTGAAGTAAACAATGCACTGAAAAGGTGCAAGCCACCATCTCTCTCCTCTTTAATTACCCAACCCCCAATGAGCTAAGTGCATGTAGAAATTAAGGAGATCATGCGTAGAATGCTATTGGTCTTGATTACCGTGTGATGAGAGAGAAATATTTTTTTCCTACTTTAAAGTGCATTGAAAAGATAAAAGTACTCTTTTGTGGACAAATTTTAAAGCTAAATGTACACTTTTCACTGGACGGAGGGAGTAATTAATAAACCAGGATGACATATGATGTTGAAGCCAGTTATGGAAACGCTAAAAACAGTGAAAATAATAAATCGCACTAGCAGTACAAGGTACCAGCGCACCAATGTAGAAATTTAATAATAATAATCTAGTAAAAATGGAAAATGAAGACATAGCGGAAGCTCTACCCGTAAATAGTTCTCCCGAGGGCAGCTTTAGAACAGTTTGCACTGCAACTTTATGAGCCTCCCAAACTTCTACAGCATTGCCATCTCTCCACCTTCTTAAAGTACTGTGCATAATACAAGTGTCAGGGTACAGCAAGAAACCATTAGCTACAACGGGGAAACTTCATAAATTATTAGCCCATTATGTCATTTGACAAAAAAAAATACAGCATAAAGTATAATTCATAAACGCGCATGCCCAAAAATACTGAATACACCACAGCCTAAACACAAGTAACATTGGAAACCTTCTCTATCAGGGACTCAGTGTAGAAAGAAACAGAAGTACGATTGGTGAATTTGTACAAATAGAAGAAATATAAGTTATTATATTACATTCATGTTACACCACTACATCTGTCAAACAATTACCCCATGAACAAATTGTCTGCATTTGTTGTGTTATTACCATCATATACAAGAAAGACCCTCAGGATGAAATCAGCACAAACAAGCAATCAAGAAGAAGTATGGTGAAGCCATACAAGCAAGTTCTGCACAGGAATTACACTGGTTGGGAGAAAACATACCAATCCATCGATGAAGATATAATGTCACCGTTGTCGTCGATAGCAAGACCAGTCACCTGTGAGGTGTGACCCTTCATTGTTCTAACAACTTCTCCTGTATGCAAATTCCATAGCAATACTAGTGTATCCATGCCACCAGAAACAATCGCTCCTTCCGGAAAGCGATCAGAAGGTGGGGCCCAAACCATCGGGCCAACAAAACTTGAATGTCCTACAAGTGTTTTTGAGAGGACATATTCGCGCTTCTTTTCCGGGTGCTGCGTCCAGAATCTCACTGTTTTATCTCTTGATGATGTTGCAACCCCCACATCACCACAGATACAGATCCCACGAACCTATTAAAAAAAGAGCAAACACAAGTTAGCCAAGAACCAAATGTGTAGCAAATGTAGAAATTATGAAAGAGTTTGATAACAAGGATCTAACTTTATTGGTTGAATACATACCAATGCTCAAAGTCTTGAACTACTTAGTGATGCAGATATGCGTTCCACGTATGCAAAATAAACTTTGCCTAAGCTCTTAACAGTTTGAGCAAAATAATCGGTTAATACACAGGGATCACCTTTATCTCCAAATTTGGTTGATCATCATATACGCACTTTTTTACTTTCAAGACTAACATGCTCCCCTTTTACTATCCTTTGAACATAGACATGGGTTTGCATAAAGGGGTGTTTTGTATTATGTTTGGTATTTACATGCTAAATGCAAGTTATAATTGGAACCATAAATCCATAGTTAGAAAAACAGAACGTGGCATTCAGGATGAGCATTGATTCCTGCAATAAGCACGACAATTTGTTGAATTTATGGTGGAACACAACATAGGAACTAACCATCTGATTACACAAGTGAAAAGAACTCCAGCAAAACCAAATAACCAATGATTCCTAGATCCACAAATCCACTACAAATATCTATCAAAAGCAAGTCAAACTGCAATGACTAACCGCCGGCTATTTTTACACTACATATTCACCCCCTAAACCCTGTAAATCGACTGTTACAAACCGAAACTAAAGTCACAAGAGCATGCGCAGGGAAGAACTAAAATTCGGACGGGCAATTGAAATCTAAAACTTGTGGGGAGGTGTTGGACCGGAGGAGGGGGCAAGCTGAACCCGCGGGAGGGCAACCAAGCTAGCTAGGTCGAATTACGCAAACCCGCGCCGCCCTTCCAGCGAACGCGTCCAACTTGCAGATCGAGGCGGCCCGCGCCCGCCGCAAACCCTCCGTCTAGGGTTCGTCCGGGCCGGCCAGGTGGGATCGAATCGCGTACATACTTGCAGGGGAAGCAAAGCGGGGAGCTGAGGCGACGGACGCGGGGCGAATAGTGCAGGGGAGAGGGAGAGGCTTACATCATCCTCGTGGCCGTGGAGCTGCGCGCTGAGGTGGTACTCGGCCATGGTCGGCGCCGGACGACGTACGGCAGCGAGAGAGAAAGATTGGCGGAGGAGGGAGACGGCGAGTCGAGACTGACACGATGCCAACTGCGAGCAGAGTTTCGTGGGTTGTTGTGCCTCGGTCGTATCTCGCGTTGTTGCGATTTTATGGAGGCTGGGCCGTGCCAGGTTGAGGTGGGCTCTCTTTATGGGCTGAGAGCATCTACGACCAATTCGGCGGACGAGCCCGGGCAGGTCCGGACGCGTCCGCTTTGGACCCCTATATTTTCGTGCATGCAACACAATACTCAAAATTGGCCCTGTTTGAATACTCTAACTTAGCTAGAGGTTAGAGTTAGTTTCTACTCCCTCCATTCCAAAATAGATGACCCAACTTTGTACTAAAGTTAGTATAAAGTTGGGTCATCTATTTTGAAACGAAAGGAGTAACTCATAACTAATCCTGAATTAACTCTAACCGAAGGAAAAAAATGGGTGGAGACGGGCTGCAAACCTCCCGTTGTGCGTACCCGCTCTAATCTATCGCTACTTGTCCCTGCTGTCCATCGAACGCTATCCTCTCATCCGCACCTGCGCTTACGTTTCTCGGCTCGAATACCTCGCATTGGCTCCATGAAACGACTACGCGGCTCGTATCAATCACTTCCACGGCAATCGAAGTTTCCATGGCCAAGCGACCGGAGCCCTCTTCTCCACGCGATCGGACCGGTGCGCGTGGGATCCCTAGGTTGGTGATAGCCGCATCGCGCCAGAACGCCTCGCCGCTCTCTCTCTCTCTCTCTCTCATGGCTGCATCGGGCCAGAACGACATCCATGGCGGCCGCAGGTCGTGCTCCTGATGAAGTCATGTATCTAGGGTAGGGTCATGGGCCTGTCCAGAGGACCCTCCCCAAGGTCATCTTCAGAAGAAACAGCGTTTCAGTCGACCAAGAGGGATTCCACTCGACGGACTCGAAGGCATTCGACCACGAAGACTCACTCGACCACCAGGAGATTAAGAGTCACTCTTTATCCAAACGGTCTGTAATTAAGTAGTTTTTATTACCATGATGACACTTTATGTAGGGCGTTACCAGTAACGCCAATCCTTTATGTACTTTAAACCCCGCATAACTGAGGGTCGGAGGGGTCTGGCAGACACTATATAAGCCACCCCCCTCCTCAGTGTAAAGGGTTCGCACCCCTGTAACTCATACGCACATAATCCAGTCGACCGCCTCCGGGCTCCGAGACGTAGGGCTGTTACTTCCTCTAAGAAGGGCCTGAAC
Source organism: Triticum dicoccoides (assembly GCF_002162155.2). NCBI lineage: Eukaryota > Viridiplantae > Streptophyta > Magnoliopsida > Poales > Poaceae > Triticum > Triticum dicoccoides. The sequence goes on along the minus strand of NC_041383.1, from coordinate 395,791,379 downwards.
TCGTAAATCCCTTGCGTATACAACTACTCCATAGCTAGGATCTTGCCTCTCCATACCTACCCCCCATTCTACTGTCAGACTTAGAACCACGACAGTTGGCGCCCACCGTGGGGCAGGTATCTTAGCGACTTTTTGGAGAAGTTGCAATTTTTCCGATTGCCTTTATCATGGTTTCTGGCGGAGTTCTGGTCGAGGGCCGCGAGATCCGTCTCGGTGCGCTCTCTTTCATTGCCGACGACTCCGCTTGGCTCCAGGAGGCTCCACTCGACATCGACGCGCTCGCCGTTCGCGGTGCGACGCATTTTCGGGCGTGTGTCCGCGGGGTCCTGCTGCGGCAACCGTCGACTCCATATCGGTCGACCCCTGTGCCGTTCTCCCTCCCTGTCTCCCGCCAGCGCAAGAGCTCTGGTCAGTCGAGGCTTCAGCGGTGGGTGAGACACGCAGTAGCTCACCAATCGGCCACCACCCAAGTCGCGGCAATTGAGCCCGACGAATCTCTCTACGGCCTGTTCGATCAGTCGACTGGCTCCGTAGAGACTACATCTGAGTGCGACAGCAGTGATCCAGCGGCGGAGGTCCTGATGGTCAATGGGCCTCGTAGCCCTCTCGGCTTCCCCCGCACCGATGGGATAGATGGTGGAGGCGACCCCGCTCAAGCCCACGAGGAATATCAACCCGAGCCACTCACTTCTCAGCAAAAGGAAGATCTTCGCCGCTGGAACATGGATGCCCTGCATACTCCCATCGCAGGAGAAATTCCCGAGGCTCGTGCCTTGGAAGAGGCGCGTTTGGCCAACTTGGCTGAACGCACTCGACTGGAGAACCTCCAGCGAGCACTTGACGAGCGTGCGCGGCAACGAGTACCCGACTCCAGTCGACGTCAGCTCTTTCTGCAACCAACTCAGGTATATCGAACCCCGATTCAGAATTTAGCAGCTGCAGCCCGTATAGCAGAGTCAATTCAGCCCTCTCAGTCGGAGGCTGGCAGAGGCTTGATGCAGATCAGGGATTTGCTCCGAGCCGCAGGAGATCAGAATTCAGCTGTGTCACAGTCGCGCAACAGGATTCACAGTCAATCCGTCGCTGCGAATACAGTTCAGTCGGCTCATAGCCCAAGATCGCCTCCGCGGCGTGAGGGACGTGAAGGTCGGCGGGACCAGTATGGTGACCGATTTGATCGTGATGATAGGCGTCGAGTGCCCACTCCTCCCCCAAGGGGTGGGTCTTACGCCCATCGGCAGCAAGATGACAGGCGCCAGCTCAGTGTTGGGCGAAGAGCTCCGGTCGACCCCGGGGAACCAGGCTTTGACGCGAGATCCATCATCGTGCAAGGTTTGGGCGATCGGAACAGAGCTCATCGAGGTGGCCATGACAGAGATGTGCCCACTAGTAGCCGAGTCCATGTTTCAGGTCCAGAATGTTTTAGCAGAGCCATCAGAGCCGCAGTGATACCCCCCAACTTCAGGTTGGCGACTGGGGTAAGTAAGTTCACCGGTGAGTCCAAGCCTGAAACCTGGCTTGAAGACTACCGAGTGGCGGTACAGATTGGCGGCGGTAATGATGAGGTGGCCATGAAGCATTTACCACTCATGTTGGAGGGTTCGGCCAGGGCGTGGTTGAATCAGTTAGCTCCTAGCAGCATTTACACTTCGGAAGATCTTTCCCGAGTGTTCATCAGGACGTTCGAGGGAACTTGCAAGCGACCGGCCGGATTGACAGAGCTGCAAGTCTGCGTGCAAAAGTCGAATGAAACACTGAGAGATTACATCCAGAGATGAATCACTTTGCATCATACCGTGGAGAATGTGTCTGATCATCAAGCGGTCTGTGCCTTCAAGGATGGTGTCAAGAACAGAGAGTTAAGTCTGAAGTTTGGTCGAACCGGGGATATGACCCTGAGTCGAATGATGGAGATTGCCACCAAATACGCTAACGGTGAAGAAGAGGACAGACTCCGGAGTGGCAAGTATAAGCCGAGCCAGTCGGAAAAAGGAAACTCCAATCGTAAGCAGAAGCGGAAAGCTGAGCCAGCTGCTCCTGGAGAGGCTCTGGCCGTGACTCAGGGCAAATTCAAAGGGAAGCCCAAAGGATCTTGGAACCCCAAGAAGGTGAAGGATAAGGAAGGAAATGACGTGATGGATCTGCCGTGTCACATCCACACGAAGAAAGACAAAGAGGGTAACTTCATCTACCCGAAACATACCACTCGCCAGTGCCGACTCTTAATCCAGCAGTTTCAAGTAAAACAGCCTAAGGACAAAAAAAAGGAGTCGGACAAGGCTGAGGACAAGAAGGACAATGATGGAGGATATCCTCATGTCAATTCAATCCTGATGATTTTTGCTGATGTGGAGAGCAAAAGTCGATTGAAAGTTATCAACCGTGAGGTAAATATGGTCGCCCCGGCGACACCAAGCTATCTGAGATGGTCTCAAACTCCCATTATGTTCGACGAGTCCGATCACCCGACTCACATAGCCACCCCTGGGAGGCAAGCTTTGGTGGTCAACCCAGTCGTCGAAGGCACTCGATTGACGAAGGTGCTGATGGATGGTGGAAGTGGGCTGAATATATTGTATGCGGAGACGCTAAAGGGAATGGGCATTCCGATGTCCAGACTCAGCTCCAGCAACATGAGTTTTCATGGAGTCATTCCTGGAAAGAAGGCTGAGTCACTCGGCCAAATAGCTCTAGATGTGGTGTTCGGCGACTCGAAGCATTTTCGCAAAGAGAAGCTGACATTTGAAGTCATGGATTTCCAGAGCGCTTACCACGCTATTTTGGGGAGACCAGCTTATGCACAGTTCATGGCTCGAGCATGTTATGTGTACCTCAAATTAAAGATGCCTGGCCCCAAAGGTGTGATCACAATCACTGGCAACCGGAAGAAGGCAGAAGAGTGTTTTCAGAAAGGCTCGAAGATTGTGGATGCCCAGATAACAGTGGTAGAGCTGGAGGGATACAAGAAAAATGCAAATCCGAGTGATTTGTTGCGGGCCAAGAAGCCCGCCATAGAGTCAGCGTTCCAGTCGTCTGGTGAGACGAAGCCCGTTCATATTCACCCGACTGACCCCAGCGCAGCTCCGACCCATATTTCCACAACACTCGACTCTAAATAGGAAGAAGCGCTCATCCAGTTCCTCCATGAGAACTCGGACATCTTTGCATGGAAGCCTGCTGACATGCCGGGTGTTCTCAGGGGGCTGGCTGAGCATCGCCTTAGAGTCGACTCAAAAGCAAAACCTGTCAAAGAACATCTTCGACGGTCCGCCGTTCAGAAGAGAAAAGCCATTGGCGAGGAGGTGGCTCGACTCCTTGCAGCAGAGTTTATCCGAGAGATATACCACTCCGAGTGGCTCGCCAATGTCGTCATGGTCCCCAAGAAGGACAAGTCACTTCGCATGTGCATCGATTTCAAACATATCAATCGGGCCTGCCCGAAAGATCATTTTCCTCTCCCTCGCATCGACCAAATTGTCGACTCGACTGCGGGGTGCGAGAGATTGTCTTTTTTAGACGCCTATTCCGGGTACCATCAGATCCGTCTGTATGGACCCGACGAGATCAAAACAGCTTTTATCACTCCATTCGGATGCTTCTGCTATGTCACCATGCCATTCGGTCTCAAGAATGCCGGAGCCACGTTCATGAGGATGATTCAAAAGTGTTTTACTCACTCAAATTAGTCAGAATGTGGAAGCATACATGGATGATATTGTGGTCAAGTCACGAAAGGGTTCCGACCTATTGACTGACCTCACTGAAACATTTGCCAATCTCAGGAGGTATGATATCAAGCTTAATCCATCAAAGTGCACATTCGGAGTTCCTGGCGGAAAGTTACTCGGTTTTCTCGTTTCAGAACGAGGGATCGACGCTAACCCAGAAAAAGTTGGCACCATACTCCGAATGAAACGCCCTGTGCGTGTGCACGATGTCCAGAAGCTTACTGGATGCTTGGCCGCGTTAAGTCGATTCATCTCTCGCCTCGGTGAAAAGGCATTACCTCTTTACCGACTGATGAAGAAGGCAGACAAGTTCGAGTGGACTCCAGAAGCTGATGCAGCGTTTGCCGAGCTAAAAGCTCTGCTCTCCACCCAGCCGGTGCTTGCTGCTCCAATCAGCAAAGAGCCTCTGTTGCTTTACATTGCAGCCACAGGACAAGTCGTTAGTACAGTACTTACGGTCGAGTGGGAAGAAGAAGGGAAAGCCTTCAAAGTTCAGCGCCCAGTGTATTATCTCTCTGAAGTTTTGACTCCATCGAAGAAAAGATATCCTCATTATGAGAAGCTTGTATATGGGATCTACATGACCATGAAGAAGGTTTCTCATTATTTCTCTGATCATTCAATTATAGTCGTCAGCGACGCACCACTATCAGAGATTCTGCACAACAGAGATGCAACCGGTCGAGTGGCTAAATGGGCGATTGAACTCCTTCCCCTTGATATCAAATTTGAGGCAAAGAAATCCATTAAGTCCCAGGCGATAGCAGATTTCCTTGCCGAGTGGATTGAACAACAGCAGACGACTCAAGTTCACTCGAAGCATTGGACCATGTTCTTTGATGGCTCTAAGATGTTAAATGGTTCCGGTGCTGGGGTGGTTTTGGTTTCCCCCCGAGGAGATAAGCTCAGATATGTGCTCCAGATCCACTTTGATTCCTCCAATAATGAAGCAGAATATGAAGCACTTTTGTATGGGTTGCGCATGGCCATTTCATTCGGCGTCCGTCGCCTTATGGTTTATGGCGACTCAGATTTGGTGGTCAATCAGGTGATGAAGGAGTGGGACGTTAGAAGCCCAGCCATGACTGGATACTGCAATGCAGTGAGGAAGCTTGAAAAGAAATTCGAAGGGTTAGAGCTCCACCGTATACCCGACTGAAGAATCAAGCGGCTGATGATTTGGCGAAGATAGGTTCCAAAGAGAGAAGCCATTCCCAGTGATGTGTTCTTGGAGCATATCCATACTCCATCAATCAAAGAAGATCCTTTTACCGAAGAAGCTCCGCAGCCTAAGAGTATCACAGATCCGACTGAAGTTGAAGTTCCAGCGGTGGTCGACCTGATCATGGAAGCATTGGTGATCACTCCTGATTGGACAGTACCGTATATCGCGTATATCTTAAGGAAAGAGCTCCCAGAGGACGAAGAAGAGGCTCGACAGATCGTCGGCCGATCTAAAGCCTTTACCGTGATAAGGGGACAACTGTACAGAGAAAGCACGACCGGAGTTGGTCAGAAATGCATAACGCCAGAAGAAGGTCGAATAATCCTTGACGACATCCACTCGGGGACCTGTGGCCATCATGCGTCCTCTCGGACCATCGTGGCCAAAGCATACCGAGCCGGATTTTACTGGCCAAGAGCGAATGAAATGGCAAAGGAGATAGTCGACAAGTGTGAGGGATGTCAATTTTACTCCAATATGTCACACAAGCCCGCCTCAGCTTTAAAGACCATACCACTCGTCTAGCCCTTCGCAGTATGGGGGTTGGATATGGTTGGCCCCTTGAGAACAGGCAGAAGCGGTTTCACCCATGTGCTGGTAGCAGTCGACAAGTTCACCAAGTGGATTGAGGCTAAACCCATCAAGAACCTTGATGCCGGTACTGCTGTCAGCATCATCAGAGAATTAATATTCAGATATGGGGTCCCGCACAGCATCATCACTGACAACGGGTCAAACTTCGATTCCGAAGAATTCAGAGCTTTCTGCACATCTCAAGGCACACGAGTCGACTATGCTTCAGTCGCTCATCCTCAGTCGAATGGACAGGCAGAACGAGCCAACGGCTTGATTCTCAAAGGGTTGAAACCCCGATTGATGCGTGATCTCAAGCATGCAGCCGGTGCATGGGTTGACGAACTTCCATCAGTACTTTGGGGATTAAGGACCACGCCTAACCGGTCGACTGGGAGAACTCCGTTCTTCTTAGTCTACGGAGCTGAAGCGGTCTTGCCGAGTGATCTGCTTCACAACGCTCCCCGAGTCGAGCTCTACACCGAAGCTGAAGCAGAACAAGCCCGGCAGGACGCAGTCGACCTTCTAGAGGAAGAAAGGGAGATGGCCTTGATCCGATCGACCATTTACCAGCAGGACTTGCGTCGCTTCCACGCCAAAAACGTGAGGAGTCGAGCCTTCCAGGAAGGAGATTTGGTTCTCCGAGTGGATCAACAGAAACCACACAAGCTTGCTCCTTCTTGGGAGGGTCCCTTCATCGTCACCAAGGTTCTCCACAATGGGGCGTACCGTCTTTACAATGTCGAGCATCAGATCGACGAGCCCCGAGCTTGGAACGCGGAGCTGCTCCGCCCTTTTTATACTTAAATATTCACTCGGATGGGTTGTAATAAAAGTACTTCTGTAGTTTATTTATCAAAGACAAGAGCTTTATATAATTTTCCTAGAAATCGTTGTTACTTTTGTCCACATAAAGCAATCCCCCAGTGGGTGGCTTGGCTGCGAATCCGATTTGCCTAAGTCTGTAAAAAAATCCTTACCGAGTGGTGAGCCAGCCTCCCACTCGGGGGCTTAGCTGCGAATCCGTTTCGCCTAAGTTTAAACAAAATCCTACCGAGTGGTAAGCCAGCCTCCCACTCGGGGGCTTAGCTGCGAATCCGTTTCGCCTAAGTTTAAATAAAATCCTCCCGAGTGGTAAGCCAGCCTTCCACTCGGAGGCTTAGCTGCAGTACAAGTACTCGCCTAAGTTAAACAAAATCCTACCGAGTGGTAAGCCAGCCTTCCACTCGGAGGCTTAGCTGCAGTACAAGTACTCGCCTAAGATTAAACAAAATCCTACTGAGTGGTAAGCCAGCCTTCCACTCGGAGGCTTAGCTGCAGTACAAGTACTCGCCTAAGTTAAACAAAATCCTACCAAGTGGAGAGCCAACCTCCCACTCGGAGGCTTAGCTGCAGCATTGCGCTCACCTAAGTTCAAATACAACGTGCGCTACGCAAGGAGGATGAGGTGCAGGTCGACTGCTACCCTCTCCTTCCGAGCTACGCCACAAATACAACATGCGCTTTGCAAGGAGGATGAGGTACAGGTCGACTGCTACCCTCTCCTTCCGAGCTACGCCACAAATACAACATGAGCTTTGCAAGGAGGACGAGGTGCAGGTCGACTGTTACCTCCTTCTCCAGAGGTACGCCACGAAAATCCTACCGAGTGGAGAGCATACCTCCCACTCGAGGGCTTAGCTGCGGCCTAGTGCTTGCCTAAGTTTTTGAAAATCCTACCGAGTGGAGAGCAGACCTCCCACTCGGGGGCTTAGCTGCAGCCCAATGCTCGCCTAAGTTTTTGAAAATCCTACCGAGTGGAGAGCAGACCTCCCACTCGGGGGCTTAGTTGCAGCCTAGTGCTCGCCTAAGTTTTTGAAAATCCTACCGAGTGGAGAGCAGACCTCCCACTCGAGGGCTTAGCTGCAGCCCAGTGCTCGCCTAAGTTTTGAAAATCCTACCGAGTGGAGAGCAGACCTCCCACTTGGGGGCTTAGCTGCAGCCCAGTGCTCACCTAAGTTTTGAAAATCCTACCGAGTGGAGAGCAGACCTCCCACTCGGGGGCTTAGCTGCAGTCCAGTGCTCTCCTAAGCTTTTGAAAATCCTACCGAGTGAAGAGCAGATCTCCCACTCGGAGGCTTAGCTGCAGCCCAGTGCTCGCCTAAGTGTGTTGAGGAACAAGTCGATTGCAACAAGCGCTTCGCCCTAGCCTGCAAAAGACACCTCAAACCAAATGCAAACATATTCAACGTTGAATCCAAGTTCAGATAACATCCAACAGAACCGAAAGTGCTCGGGTGCTAAGCCCGTTAAGGTTTATCGGTTACAAAAATCACTCGGCATACCAAGGCAAATTTAAAGTATCAAGCACAGAAGTTTTTTACCCCTCCTGCGGAGGGTTGGAAGGTGCAACAAATTCATCCAGGTCGATTCCATCTGCAATCCGAGTGGCAGCGGCGATGAAGGTGTCCATGAAAGATCGGAAATCATGCTTCTTGGTATTAGCCACCTTAAGGGCCGCCAGCTTGTCCTCTCGTGCCTCCTTGTAGTGAACACGGGCCAGAGACAGAGCAACATCCGCGCTGCATCTGGCAGAAGACTTCTTCCATTCTTGCACTCGACTTGGAACCTTGTTCAGTTGAGTCATCAGAGACTCGAGGTCGTTCTGAAGCGTCTCTGTTGGCCAGAGTGTTGTGTCGATGCGGGAAGTTGCGACCTTCAGCCTTGCGAGATAGTCGACAACAGCAGCAACGCGAGATTCGAGTCGGAGCACATTCATGGCGACTTCATCTTTCACAGGAGAGTTGATGGGATCCAGGTTTATTTCCAGTCGACCAGTCTCCTCTTCAAAGTTCTGGCAGAACTCTGCGAGCACAACCCGAGGGTCAAGACAACAGTTGGATGGAGAGAACATAGTTAAAATGTCTATTTGATATAAAAGATTACCTTCAAGCATGAGGAATAGCTTTTTGGCGAGTCCTTCCAGATAAGCCTCCAGATCATTCTTCTTTCCCACCAACTCACTGGCCTTGTCACTCAAGGCAATCTTGTCACTCTTCAGTCGACTGACCTCCTTGTTGGCCGCATCAAGAACAGCTTTCAGATTGGTATTTTCCTCTTCAAGCTTGGTGATTGAAGCCAGCTTCTCATCTGCGAGCTTGGTCTTCTCTAAAGCTGCTTTTTGCATCTCAGCCAAGTCAAGGTCTTTCTTCTTCAGAGCATCCCTCAGTTTGTCTGCAAAATCACAGTGAGATCAGACTCTGAAACGGACAAGAGGCAAAAAGCAGTCGTCGAGGTTCTCACCAAACATACCTTTTGCTTCCTCCTTCGACTTCGTGAAGTTCTCCTGGACCAGTTTCAGATCAAGCTCGAGCTGGATTTGCTTGTTCTCCAGCTCAGTGTAACGAGCCGCAAGCTCGCAAGATTTCTGCGAAGAACCAATCGACAAATGTCAAAGACAGTTCACTTCTGAGTGACTAAGGAAAAATCATATCATTTCTAAGACTACAGCCGAATATAAAAATTCGACCATAGTCTCGGGGACTACACCCAGTGGGTGCACTCAGCGTGCCCCCACTAGTTCTATCAGTTAGAGTCGATCAGTCGACCAACAAGTAGCAAAAAAAAGAGAGAGAGAGGTTATCTTCAGACTGTCGTCGACTGCCAGCAGTCGACCACAGTCTCGAGGACTACACCCAGTGGGTGCACTCAGCGTGCCCCCACCGATTTATCAATCCATTCGACCTGATCGAATAAAGAAAAAGCTTAAGACATAAAGACTATGGTCGACTGCCAGCAGTCGACCATAGCCTTGGGGACTACACCCAGTGGGTGCACTCAGCATGCCCCCACTAATCCGGAATTTCAATCAACACACCCACTAGGTGTACGACAGATACTGAAATTTTCAGAAAGAAGGATTTTAAGATATCATATCCTAACAGAACATGCGGTGATCGACTGACCTGAACATTGCTCTGAAGAGCTGAACTGGCGTCATAAGCCGCCTGACTGGCGTCTCGGATTGCCTTCACTTGTTCCATCATGATCCCTGCCTGGCGTATTGCTTCTTTAGCAGCACTGGCTTGGTCTTCTGGTACGTGGTGGGTCGAGAAAAGTGAAGGCTGAGCAGCACTCGACAACGAAGGGCGAGCACTCGTCAGCGGCACCGCAAAAGATACGGTAGGCTGAGTGACGTTGTCCCCCTCTACGACCAACGTCTCGGGTGCTGGCACGTCCTGAGTCTCCTTGCCAGCAGACGCTTTCCTGTTCCTCCTCTGCCTCAGTGGTTCCTCGTCATCGTCGTCGGGAAGGTCAATAACGACGTTAGATGGAGCTGCAGAAAAGAGTCAAAATTAAAGACAAAGAGCCAACCGACTGAAGACAGAACTACAAAAGTCATACCAGGTTTTGAAGTGACAGCATCTTCCATCTCGTGATCTTCAACCCTGGCCGATGTATCAGAAGTAGCAGCACTGCAGCTCCAGAAGTCGGTCGGTCAGCTCACGAATCGGCCAAGAATAAATTCATGTGAAATGAGGAAACTCAAGTTACACTATTACCCTGAGATAGTGGGGATCACCATCTTCATCTTCGGCAAGACCTTCGTCGGCTTCGACGGCACCACTCGAGATTGCTTCAGAGCTTTTTCAGTCGACGCCGGAGAAGTCGTCCGAGGATGCTTGGTCGACTGCGCGACGGGCGCAACCCCCTTACCACGCTCGGCTGCAGGATCATGGACAAGCTTCGAGCGTCTTTCGAACGAGGAGGTGCAACTTCCTCCTCCTCCTCCTCTTCCTCCTCATCAGAGTCATCGTCTTCATCATCGTCATCAGCATCCGAATCCCACTCCTCCGGGCTTTCGCCCCCACTTCCTTCCTCCTCCTCAGTCGGCGCTTGCGCTCCATTGGGCATCGAGTACAACTCAGTGGTGGCCTGACGGACAACAAAACAAGACAAAGGTCAATCGACCAATTTGCAGTGAAGCAGAATGAATAAAGCAAGATCACAACCGGGGATAAGTGGTCATACCGTGCCCGGTGTGTAGGAATGGTCGAGTGGTGGGATCCTCCTAGCCCCTCGAGGGTTATCTTTATTCCCTGTGATGGCAGCCATCCACCTCTCCAGTGTGGCGTCATTGACCGCCTCTGGATGGACCCGAGTGGTATCTTCGGTGCCGCAGTACAGCCACATAGGGTGGCCTCGGTATTGGAGCGGTTGAATACGCCGTCGAAGGAAAACCTCTAGAAGGTCCATGCCAGTCACTCCGTCCCAAATGAGCTGGACTACACGCTCCACCAACATTTTTACCTGAGCCTTCTCCTCCGGGAGCACCTTCAGAGAAGACGGCTTGTTCACTCGGTCCATGGAGAATGGAGGGAGACCAGTCGACTGCCCCGGCGTCGACTCGTCTTGGCAGTAGAACTAGGTCGACTGCCACCCTCTAACCGACTCGGGAAGGGTCATGGCTGGAAAAGCACTCTTACTCCTCATTTGGATCCCAAGACCCCCACACATCTGGATCACTTTAGTCCTATCGTCATCCGGACTCGCCTTTTTCACTGTCTGAGAGCGACAAGTGAATATGTGCTTAAAGAGACCCCAATGCGGTCGATAACCCAGGAAGTTTTCGCACAGAGACACAAAGGCGGCGAGGTAGGCAATAGAATTGGGAGTGAAATGGTGGAGTTGCGCCCCAAAGAAGTTCAGAAACCCTCGGAAGAAAAGACTCGGTGGCAGGGAGAATCCACGATCTACATGAGTGGCTAAGAGAACGCACTCACCCTCCAGTGGCTGCGGTTGCCACTCGGTCCCCGGAAGCCTTGCTGACCCGTGAGAGATCAGTCCCTCATTGGCCAGGTCATTGAGATCCGCCTGGGTGATGGTCGAGCGGATCCAATCCCCTTGGACCCAACCTTGCGGCAGGCGAGACCTCGGCGAAGATCCTCCCTGACTGGTTGCTCTTCCCTTCGCTTTCGCCATCGCCGTCACCTTCTTCGCTCGCTCCAAGGCCGTCGTCTTCTCCTTCACCATCGTTGTCGGCGAAGCGCGCGAGGAGTGGATGGGCGGAGGCAAAAGCAGGCACAGCAGGCGGGGGTGAAGACGGCGGAAAGGGGAATGGAGAGGCACTGTTCAAAAACCCTCGCCCGGCACCTTATATAGGGACGCTTCCAAGTGGCTGACAGGTAGGCCCGGGCGGACCTGTCAAATCCCGAAACAGTCGCGCGCGCGTGATACGTGGCGATAAAGGCGACACGGAAATCGAGGCATCTACGCCTTATCCCATCCGAGTACCGCGGTCCACCCCGCTTCGCGCACTTCCCAAAATTCGGATCCCACAAAATCCGCTAACAACAGATCAACTTGTCAGACGGTAGATTTCCTACGATCCGTCGCTCGGAAGTTCACCAAGTTCAAAAGTTCACTCGACAGAAGAAAAGAATGGATCAAGGCGACTGAAAGAAAAGTTGATGCCATCATAAAAAAAAAGGGTCATTGATCCAGGATGAGACATACACAGAAAACAAAAACAGGTCGGAAAGATTATCAACTCCTTCCTCATTCAAACCTCGATCCATTCGGGGGCTAATTATGAAGTCATGTACCTAGGGTAGAGTCATGGGCCTGTCCAGAGGACCCTCCCCAAGGTCATCTTCAGAAGAAACAGCGTTCCAGTCGACCAAGAGGGATTCCACTCGACAGACTCGAAGGCATTCGACCATGAAGACTCACTCGACCACCAGGAGATTAAGAGTCACTCTGTATCCAAACGGTCTGTAATTAAGTAGTCTTTATTACCATGATGAAACTTTATGTAGGGCGTTACCAGTAATGCCAATCCTTTATGTACTTTAAACCCCGCATAACTGAGGGCCGGAGGGGTCTGGCAGACACTATATAAGCCACCCCCCCCCTCAGTGTAAAGGGTTCGCACCCCTGTAACTCATACGCACATAATCCAGTCGACCGCCTCCGGGCTCCGAGACGTAGGGCTGTTACTTCCTCTGAGAAGGGCCTGAACTCGTAAATCCCTTGCGTATACAACTAATCCATAGCTAGGATCTTGCCTCTCCATACCTACCCCCCATTCTACTGTCAGACTTAGAACCACGACAGCTCCCGCTGCCTGAAGTGTCACCTCACGGGAGTTGCCACGTGCGGAGTTTGGCACTGTCGCCTCCTTGGATTATGTAAACCATGCGGATGAGAACGGTCGCCGCTCCACCTCGTACATCCTGTCGTCAACAGTGGCGTCGGAGGCAGCAACCTGCGACATAGACTTGTTGTCACCGCACGTAACAGAAGACCAGGAGTATGACACAACCACCATGATTGGAGAAAGGGGTCGGGAGGATGATGTGATCGAGAGTGATCGTGGAGCTGACGGAGTGGAGACACAATAGGTATGATGTTGCTTGGTTCTTCGACATTATCCCTTACAACAATCTCAGCATGCATGTGTACAGTACATTGTCATGCTAGAAGCTAGATCAGGAAGTCAACATAAGATGTTTCTCTCTAATGAACAATTTGAGGATGACATATTAATAATTTTGTACACAATGATTTGCTGATATTTGGCTTGATAGTACAGTAGCTTGTTCAAAACAAAGTATCTATCCATGAAGCACCTAATGTAAAATTAATGTGTTGTGAAGAAGAACATAATATATATTTTACATTGTGGTAATGTAACTTTAATTCTCAACTCTTTTTACTGTAGGTGGTTCATAAAGTTGGGCAAGCTTTGATCGTTCCCAAAGTTGGAATGTCATTCGATTCAGAGGAGAAAGCATATGACATGTACAACACATATGCCGGCAAGATTGGGTTTAGTATCAGAAGGAGCCAGACAAAGAGCCGCCAAGATCGAACTATATACCAGAAATATATAGTTTGCAATAATCAAGGAGAACGAGAAACCGAGTCATCAAAGGCCACTTCAAGAATAGGTTGTGAGGCATGTGTTGAATTTAGTGTCAGTAGAGAGGGGATTTGGACAGTGCAAAAGGTTGTAACCAATCACAATCATTATCTTGCTAGTCCCAATAAGTTGCACAACTTGAGGTCTCAATGACGTGTTGTAGAAGCGAACATAGCGCTAATTGGCCAGATACGTGAAACTGGGATGAAGCCATCTCAGGTGTATGATTTCATGGTAGCGTTCTACCGAGGAGTCGACAAAGTGCCATTCTCAAAAATGGATTGCAATAATGAGATTGGTAAGGAAAGGAAGAAATATTTAGAATCCAATGATGCAAAAACACTGTTAGAATACTTGAAGAATAAGCAGAGGGAGGATTGAATGCAGATGTGTTAATGCATCCATGATAACATTCTCAACATATGTGTACGGGCAGCCTTCGACCATGCATGCTCCTTCCGTCCAAGGCAGCTTTACAGGTATTCTACATGGAGTTCAATAAGAAGCCACATTGTCCTCGTCCGTTAGGAAGCTACATTTCGATAAATAGCAGTTATGGACCTGTAACATGTTTTGTTTTTAACTTGTGAGTGTGGCATGGTTGAAGTTTGACGATTTTTCCTATGCTTTCGAGAACAATTTACTCTATCATTCTGATGGAGTGCCAAATCATAGAAATATGGAACCTTGCTTTGTAATATCTACATGATTATCTATTTATTCTCATAGGTGTGCTTTAATGGAACTCCTTGGTGTTTAAATTCAGATCACTGTGAATCCATTTGCAATCGCTTTCTAATCAAGGTTGTATGAGTACAATGAAATGTTCAAATGTAAAATGTGAAATCTGCATGCTTTCACTTATCATACATTGATGTCATGCTTTTCTAACAAAAAGGAAGTGAGGTTCTCTCTTGTAAAGGCTAGCAGTACCTAGCCGTGCCTTCCTATTTGCAAAAAAATCAGGATATGAGCATGTAAAAGATGATTTAAAGCATCAGTTATTTTTGCAATTTAGAGATGATCGCAAGTATCTATCCTTTTAAAGATCAGAGAATCAATAATTCTTAACAATTCACAATAGAGGATCATCATTATTTTCATCATGAGATTTTCAATCTTGTAACTCGCTCAAGAAAGTACCATGTAACCAAAAGAATGCTTCCTTGCAATCGATTAAGTAGAACATCAGTGAGCATTTTACAAACTAGTGGGTGCACACGGGCGAGCTCATGGCCACGAGAGCACAATGGCGCCATGCATGCATGCACTCGCCGAGTGGGCGCTGCACGCCGTCAGCCAGCATGGACTCCTCCATGTCGAACTTCGGCCGCCATGGTGGCTGCCAGTCTGATCTGGATCTTCTGACGGCGGCAACTCAAGTAGCTCTGTAGCGTCCAAGATGCGGTTCTATCCCAATCATGTGATGAATTTATGATTGGGGCACGATCGTATTTCGAGCGCATAGCAAGGTGGATATCATCACAACATACCATGTACTGAATATATGAGAATAGAAGATAAAGGCTTACACTCACCACAAGCTACAACATGAATAGAACATATCAATACATAGCAGTCATCATACAGAAGAGCAGGATCCGACTACGGATGAAAACAAATGAAAAAGAAGAACGACAACCACCCTGCTAATCCCAGGCTCCCGACCCGGAACCTATCCCTTGATTGAAGAAGAAGAAGAAGCAGAGCAAACAACGGAGGTGTACACCGATGTGCACGAGCATGAACTCAAGCTCGAGGTCATGGCCATGGCGGCCGAAACCAGCGACACGCGGGCGATGGCTATGTGGACAAATGAGAATAGATAGGGAGATGGGAAGTATCGGGGCTTCACCGAGGGTTTTGCCGGCGTCGTCGAACATGGTGAAGGCGTGGAGTCGAGGCAAGGATGCGCTGACGAAGACGGACAGGAGGAAGTGGATGAGGAAGTGCTCCAGGAAGAAGATATAGCTGATCCGGGGCGCATGGGCGCGAACATAGTGGAAGGAAACGGCGGAGAGGCGACGACGCTGACGGAGACGACATGAAGCTCACTGAACTTGGCGTTTCTCCGATCCGTGAAGGAGATGAAGTAGAGGAAGAAGGGGACATCGTGGATGGAGTCCTCGGGCTCGGTTGTGCGCATGAATGACATCGGGGCGGCCTCCTCTTGCATCTAGACGAAGAAGCGGGGACCCAGAGGCTCTCCTATGCCGGTGACAAGCACGTGGCCGCGCCGGCCACGTCTCCTGGAGGCGGGGGAAGCAGGCGCGTGGGGAGTGACCAACCTCCTGGCAGCGGCGGAGGATGGAATGAAGAGGATGGGGGAACCCTAGGGTGGAGGTTGTGGGGTTTATAAGGAAGGGTGCGGGTGCCATGGCTTGCCACCGAGGCCATGTGCCCCTGCTAGCAGGTTTTACCGTGAGGGGGAGCTGGCGAGAGGAGGAAGAAAAAGGTAAGGGGAATGACAAAATGACATGTGGGTCCGGGGAAGGGGTAAACAGTGGCCGCGTGGGAATTTTACCAGGGGATGGAGTTGGGATGCGGGTCTGCTGGGCTGCACGCCGCTGGGCTGCTCTCTGCTGCGCTAAGCTGCTGCTTCTCTTCCTTTTCCATTTCTTCGAATAGAAACAAAAGAGCAAAAAGCCCAGTGGTAAAGGAGAGGGGTGAGGAGGAAATAGATGTACCCCTAGACTCCTGGAATTATGCACCATTTGATAAAATTGCTTCGGACATTTTTAGAGGTAGAAAAATAATACAAGTTATTTTTGAACCCAACCAAAACATCTTCAAATGAGCTGAAAATTGGCAGGGAGGGTGTAGGCATGGTACAATAGCATCAGGAAAAGAATGAACATTTATGGAGGAGGGGAAAAGGTCACTTGCCAAAATGAAAGAAAGAAGAAGGAAGGAGGAGGTGATTATGCATGATCATACATGGAGAAATCAACAAACATAATGTAGGGGCAATGCACTTGATGGACTTGGAAACAACATGGATGACACAATGCTATAATATGATGCATCAGGCAAGGGATGGCATAATGCAAAATGACAAGAGGCACAATGCAATATAATAAAATATGAACATGATGCAATAAACAAAATATGGCAATGGCATTCTGAAGGAAATATGCCCCAGAGGCAATAATAAAGTTGTTATTTATATTTCCTTATATCATGATAAATGTTTATTATTCATGCTAGAATTGTATTAACCGGAAACTTAGTACATGTGTGAATACATAGACAAACAGAGTGTCACTAGTATGCCTCTACTTGACTAGCTCGTTGAATCAAAGATGGTTAAGTTTCCTAGCCATTGACATGAGTTGTCATTTGATTAACTAGATCACATCATGAGAGAATGATGTGATTGACTTGACCCATTCCGTTAGCTTAGCATTTGATCGTTTAGTATATTGCTATTGCTTTCTTTATGACTTATACATGTTCCTATGACTATGAGATTATGCAACTCCCGAATACCAGAGGAACACTTTGTGTGCTACCAAACGTCACAACATAACTGGGTGATTATAAAGGTGCTCTACAGGTGTCTCTGGTGGTACTTGTTGAGTTGGCATAGATTGAGATTAGGATTTGTCACTCCGATTGTCGGAGAGGTATCTCTGGGCCCTCTCGGTAATGCACATCACTATAAGCCTTGCAAGCAGTGTGACTAATGAGTTAGTTGCGGGACGATGCATTACGAAACGAGTAAAGAGACTTGCCAGTAACAAGATTGAACTAGGTATTGAGATATCGACGATCAAATCTTGGGCAAGTAACATACCGATGACAAAGGGAAGAACGTATGTTGTTATGCGATTTGACCGATAAAGATCTTCGTAGAATATGTGGGAGCCAATATGAGCATCCAAGTTCCGCTATTGGTCATTAACCGGAGACGTGTCTCGGTCATGTCTACATAGTGCTTGAACCCGTAGGGTCCGCACGCTTAACGTTCGGTGATGATCGGTAATATGAGTTTATGTGTTTTGATGTACCGAATGTAGTTCGGAATTCTGGATATGATCACGGACATGACGAGGAGTCTCGAAATGGCCGAGACATAAAGATTGATATATCGGATGACTATGTTTGGACTTTGGAAGGGTTCCGAGTAAATTTGGACGAATACTGGAGTACCGGGGGGTTACCGGAACCCCCTGGGGAGTGTAATGGGCCTCATGGGCCTTAGTGGAGAGAGGGAGGGGCGGCCAGGGCAGGCCGCATGCCCCCTCCCCCTCTAGTCCGAATTGGACTAGGAAGGGGGGCGCCCCCCCCTTTTTCCTTCCCCCTCTCTCCTCCTTCCTTCCCTCCTACTCCTAATCATGGAAGGGGTGGAATCCTACTCCTGGTGGGAGTAGGAATCCCATTGGGACGCGCCTAGGAGGACGACCTCCTCCCCCTCCTCCACTTATTTATATACGGGGGAGGGGGCACCCCATAGACACACAAGTTGATCATTGATCTCTTAGCCGTGTGCGGTGCCCCCCTCCACCATAATCCACCTCGGTCATATCGTCGTAGCGCTTAGGCAAAGTCCTGCGCCGGTAGCTTCATCATCACCGTCATCACGCCATCGTGCTGACGAAACTCTCCCTCGAAGCTCTACTGGATCGTGAGTTTGTGGGACGTCACCGAGCTGAACGTGTGCAGATCACGGAGGTGACATACGTTCGGTACTAGGATCGGTCGATCATGAAGACGTACGACTACATCAACCGCGTTATCATAACGCTTCCGCTTTCAGTATACGAGGGTACGTGGACAACACTCTTCCCTCTCGTTGCTATGCATCACCATGATCTTGCGTGTGCGTAGGATTTTTTTTGAAATTACTATGTTTCCCAACAATGGCATTCGAGCCAGGTTTATGCATAGATGTTATATGCACGAGTAGAACACAAGTGAGTTGTGGGCGATACTAGTCATACTTCTTACCAGCATGTCATACTTTGATTCGGCGGTATTGTTGGATGAAGCGGCCCGGACCGACATTACGTGTACGCTTATGCGAGACTGGTTCTACCGACATGCTTCGCACACAGGTGGCTGGCGGGTGTCAGTTTCTCCAACTTTAGTTGAATCGAGTGTGGATACGCCCGGTCCTTGTGAAGGTTAAAACATCACATACTTGACGAAATATCGTTGTGGTTTTGATGCGTAGGTAAGAACGGTTCTTGCTGAGCCCGTAGCAGCCACGTAAAACTTGCAACAACAAAGTAGAGGACATCTAACTTGTTTTTGCAGGGCATGTTGTGATATGATATGGTCAAGACATGATGCTAAATTAGTGAGGAAGCTAATGATGATGATCATCTAACTTCAGATCAAGTTACTACGGAACCTCGTAGGTCAACCAGAGTAAGATCCACACCAGAGTGGTACGATAATCCTGTTTTGGAGGTCATGTTGCTTGACCATGACGAACCTACGAACTATGAGGAAGCGATGATGAGCCCAGATTCCACGAAATGGCTTGAGGCCATGAAATCTGAGATGGGATCCATGTATGAGAACAAAGTGTGGACTTTGGTTGACTTGCCCGATGATCGACAAGCCATCAAGAATAAATGGATCTTCAACAAGAAGACTGACGCTGACGGTAATGTTACTATCTACAAAGCTTGACTTGTTGCAAAAGGTTTTTGACAAGTTCAAGGAGTTGACTACGATGAGACCTTCTCACCCGTAGCGATGCTTAAGTCTGTCTGAATCATGTTAGCAATTGCTGCATTTTATGATTATGAAATTTGGCAAATGGATGTAAAGACCACATTCCTGAATGGATTTCTGGAAGAAGAGTTGTATATGATGCAACCTGAAGGTTTTATCGATCCAAAGGGTGCCAACAAAGTGTGCAAGCTCCAGCGATCCATTTATGGACTGATGCAAGCATCTCGGAGTTGGAATAAACATTTTGATAGTGCGATCAAAGCATATGGTTTTATACAGACTTTTGGAGAAGCCTGTACTTACAAGAAAGTGAGTGGGAGCACTGTAGCATTTCTAATATTATATGTGGATGACATATTATTGATTGCAAATGATATAGAATTTCTGGATAGCATAAAAGGATACTTGAATAAGAGTTTTTCAATGAAAGACCTCGGTGAAGCTGCTTATATATTGGGCATTAAGATCTATAGAGATAGATCAAGATGCTTAATTAGATATTCACAGAGCACATACCTTGACAAAGTTTTGAAGAAGTTCAAAATGGATCAAGCAAAGGAAGGGTTCTTGCCTGTGTTACAAGGTGTGAAGTTGAGTCAGACTCGATGCCCGGCCACTGCAGAAGATAGAGAGAAAATGAAAGGTGTTCCCTATGCTTCATCCATAGGCTCTATCATGTATGCAATGCTGTGTACCAGACCTGATGTTTGCCTTGCTATAAGTTTAGCAGGGTGGTACCAAAGTAATCCAGGAGTGGATCACTGGACAACGGTCAAGAACATCCTGAAATACCTTAAAGGACTAAGGATATGTTTCTCGTTTATGGAGGTGACAAAGAGCTCGTCGTAAATGTTACATCGATGCAAGCTTTGACACTGATCTAGATGACTCTAAGTAACAAACCGGATACATATTTATATTGAACGGTGGAGCTGTCGGTTGGTGCAGTTCTAAGCAAAGCGTCATGGTGGGATCTACATGTGAAGCGGAGTACATAGCTGCTTCGGAAGCAACAAATGAAGGAGTCTAGATGAAGGAGTTCATATTCGATCTAGGTGTCATACCTAGTGCATCGGGTCCAATGAAAATCTTATGTGACAATACTGGTGCAATTGCCTTGGCAAAGGAATCCAGATTTCACAAGAGAACCAAGCACATCAAGAGACGCTTCAATTCCATCCTTGATCAAGTTAAGGAGGGAGACATAGAGATTTGCAAGATACATATGGATCTGAATGTTGCAGACCCATTGACTAAGCCTCTCTCACGATTAAAACATGATCAGCACCAAGACTCCATGGGTGTTAGAACCATTACTGTGCAATCTGGATTATTGACTCTAGTGCAAGTGGGAGACCTCTTGACTATTTCGAGACTCCTCGTCATGTCCGTGAATTCATCCGGGACTCCGAACAAACTCCGCTCATCAAATCACATAACTCATAATACAAATCATCATCGAACGTTAAGCGTGCGGACCCTATGAGTTCGAGAACTATCTAGACATGACCGAGACACATCTCCGGTTAATAACCAATAGCGTAACCTGGATGCTCATATTGGCTCCTACATATTCTATGAAGATCTTTATTGGTCAAACCGCATAACAACATACATCATTCCCTTTGTCATTGGTATGTTACTTGCCCGATATTCAATTGTCGGTATCATCATACCTAGTTCAATCTCGTTACCGGCAAGTCTCTTTACTTGTTCCGTAATGCATCATCCCGTAACTAACTCATTAGTCACATTGCTTGCAAGGCTTATAGTGATGTGCATTACCGAGAGGGCCCAGAGATACCTCTCCGATATACGGAGTGACAAATCCTAATCTATGCCAACCCAACAAACACCTTTGGAGACACCTGTAGAGCATCTTTATAATCACCCAGTTACGTTGTGACGTTTGATAGCACACAAGGTGTTCCTCTGGTATTCGGGAGTTGCATAATCTCATCGTCAAGGAACATGTATAAGTCATGAAGAAAGCAATAGCAATAAAACTAAACGATCATTATGGTAAGCTAGCGGATGGGTCTTGTCCATCACATCATTCTCCTAATTATGTGATCCCGTTCATCAAATGACAACACATGTCTATGGTCAGGAAACTTAAACATCTTTGATTAACGAGCTAGTCAACTAGAGGCATACTAGGGACACTCTGTTTTGTCTATGTATTCACACATGTACTAAGTTTCCGGTTAATACAATTCTAGCATGAATAATAAACATTTATCATGACATAAGGGAATATAAATAACAACTTTATTATTGCCTCTAGGGCATATTTCCTTCAGTCTCCCACTTGCACTAGAGTCAATAATCTAGTTCACATCGTCATGTGATTTAACACCAATAGTTCACATCGTTATGTGATTTAACACCAATAGTTCACATTGTTATGTGATTAGTTCACATCTCCATGTGACTAACACCCAAAGGGTTTACTAGAGTCAATAATCTAGTTCACATCGCTATGTGATTAACACACAAAGAGTACTAAGGTGTGATCATGTTTTGCTTGTGAGATAAGTTTAGTCAACGGGTCTGCCATATTCAGAGCCGTATGTATTTTGCCAATTTTCTATGTCTACAATGCTTTGCGCAGAGCTAATTGCTCCCATTTTCAATATGTATCCAGATTGAGACTTAGAGTCATCCGGATTAGTGTCAAAGCTTGCATCGACGTAACCCTTTACGACGAACTTTTTGTCACCTCCATAACCGAGAAACATGTCCTTATTCCACTAAGGATAATTTTGACTGTTGTCTAGTGATCCACTCCTGGATCACTATTTTACCCTCTTGCCAAACTCATGGTGAGGTACAAAATAGGTCTGGTACACAGGATAGCATACTTTATAGAACCTATGACTGAGGCATAGGGAATGACTTTTCATTCTCTTTCTATTTTCTGTCGTGGTCGGGTTTTGAGTCTTTAGTCAACTTCACACCTTGCAACACAGGCAAGAACTCCTTCTTTGACTATTCCATTTTGAACTACTTCAAAAACTTGTCAAGGTATGTACTCATTGAAAAAATTTATCAAGCGTATTGATCTATATCTATAGATCTTGATGCTCAATATGTAAGCAGCTTCATCGAGGTCTTTTTTTGAAAAACTCCTTTCAAACACTCCTTTATGCTTTCCAGAAAAATCTACATCATTTCTGATCAACAATATGTCATTCACATATACTTATCAGAAAGGCTGTGGTGCTCCCACTCACTTTCTTGTAAATACAGGCTTCACCAAAAGTCTGTATAAAACCATATGCTTTGATCACCTTATCAAAGCGTATATTCCAACTCCGAGATGCTTGCACCAGTCCATAGATGGATCGCTGGAGCTTGCAAACTTTGTTAGCACCTCTTGGATTGACAAAACCTTCTGGTTGTATCATATACAACTCTTCTTTAAGAATTCCATTAAGGAATGCAGTTGTGACATCCATTTGCCAAATTTCATAAAATGTGGCAATTGCTAAAATGATTCGGACATACTTTAAGCATAGATACGAGTGAGAAACTCTCATCGTAGTCAACACCTTGAACTTGTCAAAAAACTTTTGCAACAATTCGAGCTTTGTAGATAGTAACACTACTATCAGCGTCCGTCTTCCTCTTGAAGATCTATTTAGTCTCGATGGCTCGCCGATCATCGGACAAGTCAATCAAAGTCCATACTTTGTTCTCATACATGGATCCCATCTCAGATTTCATGGCCTCAAGCCATTTCACGGAATCTGGGCTCATCATCGCTTCCTCATAGTTTGTAGGTTCGTCATGGTCTAGTAACATGACTTACAGAAAGGATTATCGTACCACTCTGGTGCGGACTATACTCTGGTTGACCTACGAGGTTCGGTAGTATTTGATCTGAAGTTTCATGATCATCATCATTAGCTTCCTCACTAATTGGTGTAGGAATCACTGGAGCTGATTTCTGTGATGAACTACTTTCTAATTCGGGAGAAGGTACAACTACCTCATCAAGTTCTACTTTCCTCCCACTCACTTCTTTCAAGAGAAACTCCTCCTCTAAAAAGGATCCATTCTTAGCAACAAAGATCTTGCCTTCGAATCTGTGATAGAAGGTGTACCCAATAGTTTATTTTGGGTATCCTATGAAGACGCACTTCTCCGATTTGGATTCGAGCTTATCAGGTTGAAGATTTTTCACATAAGCATCACAACCCCAAACTTTAAGAAGCGACAACTTAGGTTTCTTGATAAACCATTGTTCATATGGTGTCATCTCAACAGATTTATATGGTGCCCTATTTAACGTGAATGCAACTGTCTCTAATGCATAACCCCAAAATGATAGTGGTAAATCGGTAAGAGATATCATAGATCGCACCATATCTAATAAAGTACGGTTACGACGTTCAGACACACCATTACATTGTGGTGTTCCAGGTGGCGTGAGTTGCGAAACTATTCCACATTGTTTCAAATGAAGACCAAACTTGTAACTCAAATATTCGCCTCCGCGATCAGATCGAAGAAACTTTATTTTCTTGTGACGATGATTTTCCACTTCACTTTGAAATTCTTTGAACTTTTCAAATGTTTCATACTTATGTTTCATTAAGTAGATATACCCATATCTGCTCAAATCATCTGTGAAGGTCAGAAAATAATGATACCCGCCGCAAGCCTCAACACTCATCGGACCGCATACATCGATATGTATTATTTCCAATAAGTCAGTGGCTCGCTCCATTGTTCCGGAGAACGGAGTCTTAGTCATCTTGCCCATGAGGCATGGTTCGCAAGCATCAAATGATTCATAATCAAGTGATTCCAAAAGTCCATCTGCGTGGAGTTTCTTCATGCACTTTACACCAATATGACCTAGACGACAGTGCCACCAGTATGTTGCACTATCATTATCAACTTTTCATCTTTTGGCATCAATATTATGAATATGTGTATCACTACGATCGAGATTCAATAAACCATTCACCTTGGATGTATGACGATAGAAGGTTTTATTCATGTAAATAGAATAACAATTATTCTTTGACTTAAATGAATAACCGTATCGCAATAAACCTGATCCAATCATATTATGCTCAATGTAAACACCAAATAACATTTATTTTAGGTTCAACACTAATCCCGAAGGTAAAGGGAGTGTGCGATGGTGATCTTATCAACCTTGGAATCACTTCCAACACACACCGTCACCTCGCCCTCAACTAGTCTCTGTTCATTTTGTAACTCCTGTTTCAAGTTACTAATCATAGCAACTGAACCAGTATCAAATACTCAGTGGCTACTATGAACACTAGTAAAGTACACATCAATGACATGTATATCATATATACTTTTGTTCACTTTGCCATCCTTCTTATCCGCCAAGTATTTCGGGCAGTTCCTCTTCCAGTGACCATTTCCTTTGCCATAGAAGCACTCAGTTTCAGGCTTGGGTCTAGCTTTGGGCTTCTTCATGGGAGTTTCAACTTGCCTGCCATTCTTCTTGAAGTTCCCTTTCTTTCCCATGCCCTTTTACTTGAAATTAGTGGTTTTGTCAACCATCAACACTTGATGCTTTTCTTGATTTCTACCTTCGCCGATTTCAGCATCGCGAAGAGCTCGAGGAACCATTTTCGTCATTCCTTGCATATTATAGTTCATCACAAAGTTCTAGTAACTTGGTAATAGTGACTATAGAACTCTGTCAATCACCATCTTATCTGGAAGATTAACTCCCACTTGATTCAAGCGATTGTAGTACTCAGACATTCTGAGCACATGCTCACTAGTTGAGCTATTCTCCTCCATCTTGTAGGCAAAATACTTGTCAGAGGTCTCATACCTGTCGACTCGGGCATGAGTCTGAAATACCAATTTCAGCTCTTGGAACATCTTATATGCTCCTTGTCGTTCAAAACATTTTTGAGGTCCCGGTTGAAAGATCGAGGATGTCGCCTAGAGGGGGGGGGGTGAATAGGCGTTTTAAAATAATTACGGTTTAGGCTTGAACAAATGCGGAATAAACCTAGCAGTTAATTTGTCAAGCACAAAACCTAAACACAACTAGGCTCACCTATGTGCACCAACAACTTATGCTAAGCAATATAATCAACGATGTGATAGCAAGATATATGACAAAGAACAATATGGCTATCACAAAGTAAAGTGCATAAGTAAAGGGCTCGGGTAAGAGATAACCGAGGCACGCGGAGACGATGATGTATCCCGAAGTTCACACCCTTGCGGATGCTAATCTCCGTTTGGAGCGGTGTGGAGGCACAATGCTCCCCAAGAAGCCACTAGGGCCACCATAATCTCCTCACGCCCTCGCACAATGCAAGATGCCGTGATTCCACTAAGGGACCCTTGAGGGCGGTCACCGAACCCGTACAAATGGCAACCCTTGGGGGCAGTCACCGAACCCGTACACTTTGGCAACCCTTGGGGGCGGTCACCGAAACCCGTCAAATTGCTCGGGGCGATCTCCACAACCTAATTGGAGACCCCGACGCTTGCCGGGAGCTTTACACCACAATGATTGAGCTCCGAACACCACCAACCGACTAGGGCGCCCAAGCACCCAAGAGGAACAAGCTCAAGGGCACCAAGCACCCAAGAGTAATAAGCTTCTCAACTTGTAACTTCCACGTATCACCGTGGAGAACTCAAACCGATGCACAAATGCAATGGCAAGGGCACACAGAGTGCCCAAGTCCTTCTCTCTCAAATCCCACCAAAGCAACTAATGCTAGGGAGGAAATGAGAGGAAGAACAAGAAGGAGAACACCAAGAACTCTAAGAACTAGATCCAAGGGGTTCCCCTCACATAGAGGAGAAAGTGATTGGTGGAAATGTGGATCTAGATCTCCTCTCTCTTTTCCCCCCAAAACTAGCAAGAATCCATGGAGGGATTGAGAGATAGCAAGCTCGGAGAAGGTCAACAATGGGGGAAGAACACGAGCTCAAAGGATAAAGTTCATTGGGGAAGAAGACCCCCTTTTATAGGTGGGGGAAAATCCAACCGTTATCCCACTCACCAGCCCCGCACAGAGCGGTACTACCGCTAGGGAAGGGTGGTACTACCGCTCTGGGCGGTACTACCGCTCAACCCAGCGGTACTGCCGCGCTGCCAGAGCCCTGACCCCAGGGCGGTACTACCGCCAGGGAAGAGCAGTACTACCGCTTAGGGTGGTACTACCGCTCCTACTGCCGCCCTTAGTGCCACAAAACCCGACACAAAAAACTTCGTTCGAGAATCGAGGCGGAAGTAGCCCAGACACACAGCGGTACTACGGCCGAAAATCCCAAGCGGTACTACTGTTCGGAGAGCAGTACTACCGCTGGGGAGCTTCGGCGGTACTACCGCTGTGGTCACGGTACTACCGCTGGGGCCAACCTTATGCCTCAACCACGAAAACAAAGAATACTCCAAGGAAAACCAGAACTGCCATAACTTCTTCATATGAGCTCCGAATTGAGCAAACTCAAGCTTGTTGGATAGAGCAAGACGAGTAGCATCAAAACTCAAGCTTATAGTAAGAAGAGGCAGGGGAGGTATGCTTAGCAAACAAAGGAGTGAAACCTCCAACCGAGAAGAACCGGCATACCCTCCAACATCGAAAACATCATAGAAGATGCATGAGAACTCCGTTTTCGATGAACTCGAGCTTGTCATAAAAATGACCATAAGCTCCAAATCTCACAAGGCGAAGAACCAAACAAGAACCAAAAAGATGATGCAAGGATGCAATGGTTTGAGCTCTCTACGAACGATACGATCAAGCAACTCATCGAGAGCCCCCCTTGATAGTACGACAATCAATCCTATAACCCGGTCTCCCACAACTACCGTGAGACCGGTAAAATAGAAAACCTATCAAGGGCAAACCTTTGCCTTGCACATGGTCCACTTGAGCTAGATGATGATGATCTTGACTCCCTCAAGTTGGACCACCTTTCTTGATTGCATTGGCTTGAAGAAGACTAGTTGATTGCTCCCCCATACTACACTATGGGTGAGCCACTCTTCTGCACATCTTCACAAGTCCATTATCGCCACAATGGACGGCAAGCTTCAAGCATATGATCTCTTCATGATGATTCTACTTGAGCTTGCACACCGCAACCTAACCCCACAGAGAACTCGCACGAAGACCATGGTTAGTACACAAAGCGTAATTGACCATGCTTACCATACCATGGGATCGCTTGACCCCTCTCGGTACATCTTCTATGCTTTGTGTGTTGATCAACTTGATTCATTATTTGACTTAGTCTTGATCAACCTTGAATCTTTCCAACTCTCTTCATTTGGATGATGTCTTGAAGGTAAACATGAATGATCACACAATCTTCTTCTTCAAGACATGCTTGCAATAAGCTCAACACTCATAAGACCAATCTTTGGATAATTCCTTAATAGCAACTTGGTCATCACAAACTCTCCTTGAAACCAACAAATGGACTCCAAGAAAAGCCTATGGACAAACCCTTCAAATATAACTCAAGGCAACCATTAGTCCATAGAGATTGTCATCAATTGCCAAAACCAAACATGGGGGCACCGCATGTTCTTTCACCGGTTCTAAGCCATAAAGCATGGTGTACTAAACTATCAAGTAGTCATCATACCAAGCTTGCCATACATTCATAACGTCTACATCTGCTCCTGCAATAGGCCCGTCACCTAGCGGTGCATCAAGGACATAATTCTTCTGTGCAGCAATGAGGATAATTCTCAGATCATGGACCCAGTCCGCATCATTGCTACTATCATCTTTCAACTTATTTTCCTCTAGGAACATATCAAAAATAAAACAGGGGAGCTATACGCAAGCTATTGATCTACAACATAGATATGCAAAAACTTTCAGGACTAAGTTCATGATAAACTAAAGTTCAATTAATCATATTACTTAAGAACTTCCACTTAGATAGACATCCCTCTAGTCATCTAAATGATCACGTGATCCATATCAACTAAACCATGTCCGATCATCACGTGAGATGGAGTAGTTTTCAATGGTGAACATCACTATGTTGATCATATCTACAATATGATTCACGTTCGACCTTTCGGTCTCAGTGTTCCGAGGCCATATCTGCATATGCTAGGCTCATCAAGTTTAACCCGAGTATTCAGCACGTGCAAAACTAGCTTGCACCCGTTGTATGTGAACGTAGAGCTTATCACACCCGATCATCACGTGGCGTCTCAGCCCGACGAACTGTAGCAACAGTGCATACTCAGGGAGAACACTTGTACCTTGAAATTTATTGAGGGATCATCTTATAATGCTACCGCCGTACCAAGCAAAATAAGATGCCTAAAGGATAAACATCACATGCAATCAAAATATGTGACATGATATGGCCATCATCATGTTGTGCCTTTGATCTCCATCTCCAAAGCACCGTCACGATCGCCATCGTCGCCGGCTTGACACCTTGATCTCCATCGTAGAGTCGTTATTGTCTCACCAACTGTTGCTTCCACGACTATTGCTACCGCTTAGTGATAAAGTAAAGCAATTACATGGCGATTGCATTTCATACAATAAAGCGACAACCATAAGGCTGCCAGTTGTCGATAACTTTTACAAAACATGATCATCTCATACAACAATTTATATCTCATCACGTCTTGACCATATCACATCACAACATGCCCTGCAAAAACAAGTTAGACGTCCTCTACTTTGTTGTTGCAAGTTTTACGTGGCTGCTACGGGCTTCTAGCAAGAACCGTTCTTACCTACGCATCAAAACCACAACGATTTTTCGTCAAGTGTGCTGTTTTAACCTTCAACAAGGACCGGCCATAGTCAAACTCGATTCAACTAAAGTTGGAGAAATAGACACCCGCCAGCCACCTGTGTGCGAAGCACGTCGGTAGAACCAGTCTCATGAACACGATCATGTAATGTCGGTCCGGGCCGCTTCATCCAACAATACCGCCGAATCAAAGTAAGACGTTGGTAAGCAGTATGACTATTATCGCCCACAACTCTTTGTGTTCCACTCATGCATATAACATCTATGCATAGACCTGGCTCTGATACCACTGTTGGGGAACGCAATATTTCAAAAAATTCCTACGATCACACAAGATCTATCTAGGAGATGCATAGCAACAAGACAGGAGAGTGTGTCCATGTACCCTTGTAGACCAAAAGCGGAAGCGTTTAGTAACGCGATTGATATAGTCAAACGTCTTCATGATCCAACAGATCCAAGTACCGAACGTACGACACCTCCGTGTTTAGCACACGTTCAACACGATGACGTCCCTCGAGCTCTTGATCCAGTTGAGGATGAGGAAGAGTTCCATCAGCACGACGGCATGGCGACGGTGATGATGAGGTTACTGATGCAGGGCTTCGCCTAAGCACTACGACGATATGACCGAGGTGGTAAACTATGGAGGAGGGCACCTGATGTCTACTACGCAACTTTATTCTTGTAGGCACATGTTGGGCCTTCAAGCGCAAAGTTTTGTAGGACAGTAGCAATTTTCCCTTAAGTGGATGACCTAATATTTATCAATTCGTGAGAGGTGTAGGATGAAGGTGGTCTCTCTCAAACGACCCTGCAACCAAATACAAGAAATCTCTTGTGTCCCCAACACACCCAATACAATGGCAAATTGTATAGGGGCACTAGTTCGGCAAAGAGATGGTGATAAAAGTGTAATATGGATGGTAGAAATATATTTTTGTAATCTGAATAAATAAAAACAGCAAGATAGCAAATAGTAAATGGGCACAAAAAGGGTATTGCAATGCTTAAAAACAAGGCCTAGGGTCTGTACTTTTGCTAGTGCAATTTCTCAACAGTGCTAACATAGTTGGATCATATGATTATCCCTCAAAGTGCAATAAAGAATCACTCCCTAGTTCCTAATAGCGGAGAACAAAAGATAGAAATTGTTTGTAGGGTACGAAACCACCTCAAAGCTATTCTTTCCGTTCAATCTATTCAAGAGTTCGTACTAAAATAACACAAAGCTATTTTTTCTGTTCGATCTATCTTAGAGTTCATACTAAAATAACACCAAAGCAAATTCATATTCATAATACTCAATCCACACAAATAACTACAAAGAGACCCCAAAGTTTCTATCGAAGAAAAGATAATAAAAACGTGCATCAACCCCTATGCATAGATTACCCCAATGTCACCTCGGGAATCCGCAAGTTGAGTGCCATAACATACATCAAGTGAATCAATACGATACCGCATTATCACCTCAAGTATTCATACTGCAAGACATACATCATGTGTTCTCATATCTGAATATTCAATCTAACAAGACAAAACTTCAAATGGTAAAGATTCAATTCATCATAACAAGAGTATAGAGGGTAGAAACATCATATGATCCATCTATATCAACAAAGCCCATGATATAGATCACAAGAGAGAGAGAGAGATTAAACACATACCTACTGGTACAAACCCTCAGCCCCGAGGGTGGACTACTCCCTCCTCATCGTGGTGGCCGCTGGGATGATGAAGATGGCCACCGGTGATGATCTCCCCCTCTTGTAGGGTGCCGGAACGGGGTCTAGATTGGTTTCTCGTGGCTACAAAGGCCTGCGACGGTGAAACTTCTGATCTAGGTTAACCCCGAAGGGTTTCAGAAGATTTGGAAATTTATAGTGCAAAGAGGGGGTGCGGGAGGCACCCCAGGTGCATCTCTGGCCCACTGTTGGTCTTCTGGTCCATAAAAAATCTTCATGAAGTTTCGTTGCATTTGGACTCCGTTTGGTATTGATTTCCTGCGATGTAAAAAACAAGCAAAAAATAGCAACTGGACTAGGCACTGGGTCAATCGGTTAGTCCCAAAAAATGATATAAAGTTGCTATAAAATGATTGTAAAACATCCAAGAATGATAAATAGCTGCATAAATTATAGATAAGTTGGAGACATATCAGCATCCCCAAGCTTAATTCCTACTCGTCCTCGAGTAGGTAAATGATAAAAGAAATAATTTATGAAGTGTGAATGCTAGCAAAGTGCACAAGTTTGACCAATGACAATTTCAATCACTTTTCCTAGCATCATAACAACAATTCTTTCTCATAAAATTTCTCATGTTAAAGTAGCAACCACTTCACATGTTAAGGTTCAAACAATGAATTCTCTTGAAACCCGACAACCTATGTTCTTAGTCAACAAGCAATTGCAATTCAACTTATTCAACGGAATCTAAGTAAGAGCTCCACATACTCAACCATCATATAGTCTTCTATGATTGCTAACACTCACCGCATACACATGAGCAAAACGTTTCAACCGGACACATAGAGAGATAGGGGCTTATTGTTTTGCCTCCCAACATATTCACCTCAAGGGTGATGTCAACAACAATAACTCATGCTACCCGTATTCAACTGGACATATGTGCCTAGATCTTTCCTCACCACATGATGCTTGCCAAAAGAGAAAAATAAAAAGGAATAGAGAGAAAAACTTTGACTCTTTGCATAAAAGTAAATACTGAAAAGTAAAAGATAGGCCCTTCGCACAGGGAAGCAAAGGTTGCCATGCGCTTATTTATTTGTATGCTCAACTCCTTAGTGCAAAAGAACGTCACATTGTATTGCCCCTTATGATAGCAACCTTTATTATGCAGTCTGTCGCTTTTATTCTTTGCCATAAGTTCGTACAACATTCAATTTTCTCTTACACTAAATGATCTAACACTTTTAGAAGCAATTTTTATTGCCTTATTGCACCGATGACAACTTACTTGAAGGATCTTGTTCAATCCTTAGGTAGGTATGGTGAACTCTTTAAAATAAGATTTGGGTTTAAGGCTTTTTGGATGCACAAGTAGTATCTCTACTTGGTGCCGAATTTTTGGCTAGCAAAGATGGGGGGCAAGCACCACATGTTGAAGGATCTATGACAATATAACTTCTATGTGAATATGAATAAACATAAATAATTACGTTGTCTTCCTTGTCCAACGTCAAAAATTTTGGCATATAATATTTTGACGGGGGCTCACAATCACAAAAGATTTCCAGGATAGTGTATTTGCATGTGAAAGTTCTCTTCCTTATACTAATTATTCGTGAATTACTTGTATGACCAAAATTGTGATTGTCAAGCCTCAAAAGATTTAACTTTCTAAACCCAATGTGAAGCTACCACTAGGCATGATATGATTTCAACTTCATGACATTCAGTTTATTCAACAATTTACTCAAGAGCAATTTCAAAGAAAAGAGTTTCGTTGACGGGATGTGAATGCCGCTTACTTAGCCTCATTGGCAACTATTTGAGGACTCTATTTTATTTTAAAAAAAGTAGATCTAAGCATTTTATTAAAACAACAAGTAAAACAAAAATAAATGACATTCTAAGAATAGCACAACTCATGTGAAGAAGCAAAAGCTTAGGCTCAACCGATACTAACCGATAATTGTTGAAGGAAAAAGTGGGATGCCTACCGGGGCATCCCCAAGCTTAGATGCTTGAGACTTCTTGAAATATTATCTTGGGATGCCTTGGGCATCCGCAAGCTTGAGCTTTTGTGTTTCCTTAATTCCTCTCATATCACGGTTTTCCTAAATCTCAAAAGGTCATCCACACAAAAACTCACAAAGAACTTGTGAGATAAGTTAGTATAAACTAATGCAAAAACCTTATCAATCTCTACTATAGCAAATCACTAAAATTATTATTCAACATTGCATACTAAATGCCTCTGCATATTTAATACTCATATCCTCTAATAGATTCATTAAACAAGCAAGCATATGCAAACAATGCAAACATAACATCAATCTGCCAAAACCGTACAATCTGTAAAGAATGCAAGAGTATCAATACTTATTCAACTCCAAACATTATGAAATTCTACCACACTTTAGAAAATTTATCAGAGCTTATTGTGCAAAAAGTTTCAACATTTCATCATTCTGACTTTTCTAGAGAATTTTTGCAACAGCGGTAAACTTTCTGTTTTCAAACAGCAACATGTATACTTGCAAAATAAACATGGCAAAGGCTATCATTGCCGCTTTTATTGAAATAAAAGATGCAAAAAATTATTCTAAATAACATCAAACAAATCCTAACAAAATAAAATGATGCACCAAGCAAAACACAAATCATGTGACCAATGAAAACATAGCTCCAAGTGAGGTTACCGATAATGTTGAAGACGAAAGAGGGGATGCCTGCCAGGACATCCCCAAGCTTAGTTGCTTGTATATTCCTTGAATATTACCTTGGGGTGCCCTAGGAATCCCCAAGCTTAGGGTCTTGACACCCCTTATTCTCCTCATATCGACATGTCACCCAAAACTTGAAATTTTCAATCACACAAAACTTAAAGGAACTTTGTGAGATAGGTTAGTATGATAAAGAGCAAACCATTTCACTTTTGGTACTATCAAAGACAAGATCCATAATTGTTCTCACACAATTCCTACTATAGATATCATTTCCACAATTTATGTTGAGCAATATAAGCCATGGAAACTAGAAAGCAAGCAAACTATGCATTGAAAACAGAATCTATCGAAAATAAAATAGTCTGTAGTAATCTGTACTCAAACCATACTTTTGCTACTCCAGAAATTATGAAAAAATTAGGACCGTGTGAGCAATTCGTATATTAAACTTCTGCAAAAATAATCAACTAAAAAACACTCATATGTTAAAAATTAGAGTTATTTTTGTGAGCGCAAAAGTTTCTGTTTTTCAGCAGGGTCAAATCAACTATCAGCCAACATGATCACAAAGGATTTACTTGACACTTTATTGAAACAAAAGCAATAAAACATGATCAATACAGTAGCATGGTCATATGAACACACAAAAACAGTAGGCAAAAGTGTTGGGTTGCCTCCCAACAAACACTTTTCTTTAATGCCTTTTAAGCTAGGCATGATGATTTCAATGATGCTCGCATAAAAGATAAGAATTGAAACATAAAGAGAGCATCATGAAGCATATGACTAGCACATTTAGGTCTAACCCACTTCCTATGCATAGGGATTTTGTGAGCAAACAACTTATGGGAGCAAGAATCAACTAGCATAGGAAGGCAAAACAAGTGCAACTTCAAAACAATCAACACATAAAGAAGAAACTTGATATTATTGAGATATGTAAGAGCATAAGTTCCTTCCTCATAATAATTTTCAGAAACATCATGAATGGATTCAACAATATAACCATCACATACAGCACTCTTTTCATGATGCACAAGCATAGAAGATTTATCACTCTTTATGGCATACATGTCATCATAGATAGCAACTTCATTGTAATAATCAATTGAAACCTCTTCCAAAATAGTGGATGTATCACTAAATAAAGTCATGACCTCTCCAAATCCACTTTCATCAATATTGTAATAAGATTCAACACCCTCCAAAATAGTGGGATCACTACTACCTTGTGGCACCCCGGCTCAAAGAAACCGAAACGCCCCGTATTCCAGCCCAGAGATCGAGGAGAAGTCTCTGGGATACGGCACTGCTTGACATAGAACAAATCAGCTCTTATTACAAGAATAATAATACAAGGGTCTGGTGTTACAAAGAAGCACATCAGCACAACGACACTACTCCTGTGATACTACACTTGCTCTATGCTAGCAGCGGAACAACTCGAAGCAGCGGAAATCTTCTAGCAGCGGAACAACGGCGAAGGTGGTGAAACTCCACTCCGCAGGGACTCTGGCTGGGACATGATCTAGCTCGCACGAACAGAAACCACGATAGGCAATCAAGCAATCACGGCATCTCCTGCAATCTGGCATGACACGCTAGGTCAATACATTGAATGTACTTGCAAGCTCACAATAACCAAAAACATCAAGGCAAGACAACAACATGGCATTAAGCAGGTTAATTAAATTAACAGCTACCAAGATACAACAACAACTACTAAGCATGATATGAAACTACTACAATATTGATAAATCACCATCTCAGATCTCCATAACCATATCTCTCTTGGCTAACCGGACAAGCAATATACCATCTCAATCACCTCATGATCAAAACCAAACGGTGATCATTCACGGATCACAAACGGACCAACCTCGTGGTCTTGGATCGGGTTACCTTGTAACCAAACGGTGATCTTTCCGGCGATCACAACCATAACCAACACTTGGTCTCAAACGGTGATCTTTTCGGCGATCAGAACCATGACCAACACTTGGTCTCCAACATCATCATCAACATCCTGCCAAACTGTTACTGCTGACATATATCAACATATAAATATATATCACCTATAAGTCATTCCGTCATGTGAGTGTTGATCGAACGGTGTGACCTAGTACGAACCCATGCCCATGACCGAGGATGCGACTATCGATAGTTTAAACAAACAAACTCTGCAGAGGTAGTGCACTTTACCCACACCATGGAACCCATGGCCTCGCACTCCCATTCGGGTGGACCAACAACCGATCTACTGCCATGAGACTCTCTCGGCCACTCCGACTCACTCCCCACTGGGCTAGTCATGGGTGGCCCCGTGTCTACCAAAGACACCAACGACCACCGTCGTGGCCAAAACAATAAACCGTCCCAAATGGGGACAAAAGTGCTTATCATCCAACTCCAGGCACACAACGTTATGCCTGCTTACCGGGCCAGGGTACCGCACGCCCATAACCTTCCCTCGTTGGAGGCACTGGCGAGAGGCACGACAATAGCATCGCATTAGGGCCTTCCCATAAAGGCAAATGTGGTTGAACAGGAGAAAGCCCGATTCGGTGGTACCTGACCAACTTAATGATGGAATTTATCCCCAAACATATAATTGTGATAACTGATACTCCGATATAAACTATCAAACTAGAATCCAAGTCATAGCAATATCCAACAAATAATCCAAGCATAATCTCATCATCTCAAAATACTCCAAGGGTAGCACAACACTAGTGTCATGATGAATCTGAAAACAATAATCCTACTACTCCAATAACAAGAATAAAGCTATTCGGCTAAGATCCACCTGTAAACATCATCTCCGAAAATAATACTCCAAGTAGCAGAACATCAACTAGCATCATGAAAATAATCATACTAACCACTAATAATTTAAAGGCAGCATGATATCCAAAGTAATATTTCAAAATATAATAACAGATACCATCATGGAAATAATCATAATACCAACCACTAATACTCCAATGACAATATGATACTCAACAACTGCAAGCATAACTCCTAGTAATCCAAACAATAGCATGGCAATAGCAAGATCAAAATAATACTCCGAGAAAAATGCCATGCACAAAGTCATGTAGCCAAAGAAATATTTCAAACAAGTTCAAATAGATTAAACCATGTCACTGTATTATAGTGATGCAAATGGAGGGTGTGGCTTGCCCGGGGTGGAAGAAATCACCAGATGAAAGTGCGAGAAACTCGCGGAACGAATCGCCGGAAATCGTACTCTCTCGGAGGGGGCTGAATAAGGGCAAGGGCATAATGGTCATTTCCAGTATGTCAAAACATGGTGACAGGGTGACCATCAGGACGGGCTCGACGAAACGAAGAAGTGGGCGTTGGAATCACCTGATTTGGAGCTAGGGTTAAAAAGTTATAGCTGTTTTTCTGCCAGGGACCTCTTCGTAATAAAAATCATCACAAGCAGGCCCTTAATAGAAAAATAGAACGAGCACTTGGGGAAATACGCTTTCGGTGGATGAAAGCATACACGGCAAAAGCCGTGTCCACTTATCCACGTCAGCGGGGTGGGACCGGGCGCGTGCGGGTCCCACGCGGTGGGGCCCGTCACTTATCCACATCACCGGGCTGGCCCGGTCAGCGCAGAGAGGCCGATAGGCGGGGCCCAGGGACGGGGTCAACATCGTCCTCGTCTCGCCCACGTTTTCCCGCGGTCCAGATGGAGGTCACCAGTGCGGGAGCTCGTCCGACCGGCTCCGTCCATCTCTGGCGGCGCCCGACCCACCAAAACGATCAGGAGACGGAGGCGCATCCATCCCCACATGAAACATGCCTCGAAGAGGGTGGGAGCGAGGGCACCATGGACCATGGTGGACGACGGCTTGGTCGGGACTGGAGACGAGGCTATGGTGGAGGAACGGGAGGGGCAGTGCCCGGGAGGGATTCGCCGGAGTTGAGGGAGATCTCTGGTGGTGGTGGAAGGCAAGGAGGGGGATGGCGTTGAGCGAATCTAGCCGAGCATGGCCAGCGGCCATGGCGGCAATGGTGGTCATGGAGGGCTCCAGGAGGTAGGGGAAGAGGCTCGGGAGGACTAGGGGAGCGAGGTGAGGCTGGTGGGATGCTCGGGAGGCGAGGGGAGGCCTATATATAGCCGGGGCAAGGGAGGACGAGGCCGAGTGCCGCCGCTCGAGCTCGGCCAAAGCTCTGGCTAGCTCAGCGAGCACGGGCTGGCACGAGAAGACGACGAAGCATTGATGCAGGGATCACAAAGAGGTAGACGACGCCGGGGAGTAGAGGAAGAAGCCGAGCACCATTAAAACATGTCAGGGCACTGTGCTCCCGTGGTCGTTCGGTGGCAAGCGTCGGTGAGCGTCGGTGAGGAAACGGACAGAGGGGGAGAGGGGTCCAGGGGAACGGCGATGACGCGGGCCAGCTGCTGGACACGCTCATGCGCACCAAGGCGACAAGAGGAGGAGGGGGTCTAGCACAAACAACCACTAGGCGCGGCCACTGCACACAGAGCACGTGCATAGTGATGCCATTGTCGTGGTCACCGTGTGCACTGGCATGAAGCGGGGAAGATGGGCTGGAAATTGTTGTCTATGGGTAAGTCCTTCCAGGGAGGTTACAACTACGGTGGTAGTTTGGTGAAGAAGGCTCTGATTAAATGGTAATCACCCTCTGAAGTTTACTACAGTAAACTTGGAGGAACACTGGTGATCAACAGGAAGGAGTTTGGGAGCAGTAGAGTTGTCTGTGAGGTTTAGGGTAAGAAGGACTTTCATCCTCGTAACTATGAGAAGATTTGGATCAAGATTTAATGTAGTTGCTTAACAACCACCTAATCTGGTCAGAAACTAGATTAAGATGATGCACTCACGTGGAGTTATAGAATGGGATGCAACTTGGAAAATCCTATTATATGGACATATAAAGATGCTGTAAAAAGCTCATGCCAAATGGACAAGCCAAAATGGCACTTGCTTCACAAACATCATTTCTGTCCAGAAACTTGGAATAATTTTGGTGATCAAATGGATCAATTAAATGATGCCAAATTGGGTGGAGAGATGTTTTATGGGTATAAGAATGATATCGTAATTTATCATGATTTTTGAAGCAATATAAAATACACTTGCTTCACAACCTGAAAATATTGCCAGAATCAAAGATTTGCTCCTGTGATCACATATATAATTGGATGGGGCTGCAAATGGGGGGAAAGGGTTAAAATGAGCACATTAAAGAGTGTGCAAAAGTTCAACTCATTTGGATAATCCTAGCTAGTAATTCCTTCACAAAGCCTTCTGTCTGACAGAAACTTTGAAAATTCACTGAGGAAGATTGGCTAGGCAAATAAAGTTGAACTTGTGCACGAGGCAATTATTTGGGCAGATAATCATGCCCAAAAAGGTTGGGAGCCACTAGGAAAAATATAAATGACACTTCCTTCACAAAGTACCATTCAGGGCAGAATAGAAAAAGGAATATTGGGGAATTATTTTTGAACTGGCCAAGGAAATGTTTGGGCATATTTGAGCTATATATGACCCAAAGGAATTATGAGAATTATTTGGGGCTTTTTGGATGGACAGAAATATAGGTTGCTTCACAACCTAGGGCAGATAGGGTTATTCCTTTAATGAAAAAGGAATATTCCCTAGAAAAAGATTTTAGGGTTTGGTCAAAGAGTGAAGTGACATGATCTTTGGAAAGGTTTTGAGAAGGATGAGCCACTTGGGAGGGGAAATGAGGATGATTTCCCAGCTGGCAAGACCACATAACCACTCCAAAAAGAAAAGCAGAGCAAAAACCAAATAAATCAAAAGAAAAAGAAAAGGGCCAAAAACCAGGCTGTTAAAAACCTTCCCCCCTTAAAGAAATCTCGTCCTCGAGATTTGGTTGCTCAAGGAACAAGTATGACTTGAGGACACCGTTTCCAACTCGGGTATCCTTTTTCCTTTATTTATTGTTCCCACAAGAATTTCAGATGATCAACTTACCTTGCTCTGGGGTGGTTTGCTTCACCTTTCCACAAATTCTAATGGATTTTTGCTCACATACCAAATCTTTTTGTTGACGTGAATTTTCTCATATCTGCGGTGATATCCAATGGATCTAAGTATAAATTTTCCTTTGGTCATGAAAACCTTTTTACTTCTGCCATGGGGTTGCTTCAAATAAATGCATGTCTTCTGGGTTCCATAAATGTTGAGAATTATCATGGCCATCTTCTGACAGGATCTAACTGCTCATAAGTGGCACTGACTTATCTAGATTTATTTCTTTGGCTCGAGCATGAGATATGTACCAACAATTTGACTGCCTTCTGGCGTGAGCAATATAACGGTGCATGAGTTATAGCTATGTCATACCTCAAATATTTACATCTTGAGACTGGCCCGACAGGGGGCTGACGGACAAATGCTTTTCCTGACAGACTGACCATGTACTTGATTTCGTCGGTGAGTATACCAGGTCTGAGCTAATTGTTTAGCTTTTGATTTTTCTCATGTGGTCGATATACCCATCTGTGGTAATAGGCTGTGATATGCTTTAAACTGCCGCTGAAGTCAAACTGCTGAGGTTGCAAAGGAATCTTGGATTTGACAGAACAGACTTGGATATTCCACACTAACCATGTCAAGCGGGTCAGCGGGATATGAAAATCCTTGTAAATAGAGTAGGCCCTTGAGAGTATGCCTTTGGGGATACAGATGGAATAATGGCCTCCAACTTACTTGGGTATCTGGACCCTGATGGTCGTGCAAAAACCATCATACCTTTGCTGTCAGTCTCATCCTTTTTACGGTCATGATTTTCTTTGTCAAGATACCTTACTGAAATAACTTGGCCATACCTGTCCTTGATTCTTCATATGACCATGGATGTGATTAATATTTTCGACATTATTCCTTGTGCTTGTTTTTCCGATTTGGGTCCGCACACATATGACATATACCCGGGGTTTGTAGCTGTACGGAGCTCATTGCTGAGGCTAATCATACAAGAAAGTGACAAGGTTTCATGATATCACCTTGTCTGGTGCAGGAATAATGACCTTGATGACCATTGTCAAAACTATGGATTCTGTGATGTCATCTCCAAATATTGCCGATCCTTGTATTACATGAGATGTATTTCTGCTCATCTTTATTTTCCTTTGCCTGACTCCCGAGGTTGTGGGATCCTTAATTTGCTTAGGTATATCTGTTGATCACTGTCGCATCTCGTATGGGTGACTGATATGACTGGGGGTACATGCTCACCATATATAAGAAGAATATGCCACCAAACACTCGATCCTTGCGGTAGGCATATGTTTTGACTGAATTTTACCTCTAACAAAATTATTGCAAGTCTGGTCCTTGAGCGGTACTACCATACATTGGCAACTCTTCATATAATCTATGAGGATGGTGCAATAGTGTGGTACTGACACGGACTGGATGGCTTACAAGAGAAGCCATCCGAGTAGTTTGCTGAGGAAGACTTGTTAACTTCTGCTAAAATCTTTTGTCTGGGTATCATGCAGAAGAAGGCTCTATAGCTTACACATGAAGCTTGGTCTGATTATTGTGCTGGAGAAGCCTGAGTTCCGTACTTGAGAAGCTTCTCCTCGGGTTTGCTTGTTGAAAAAAATTCATTTCCGTCTGTCAGAAGCTTTTACCGAGGTATCTTGCTATGAAAGACCGGGTATCATGGGCCGGAAATTGTTCACATATCATGCTGAGGAAAATTGAGGAGCCTTGTATCATAAATTTCTCCCGATAGCATGTGGAAGAATACTGGGTTTCTTATATTCAAAACTTCATACTGATATGCAAACTGAAATCCATACACACGCCCATAATATTTTGAGGCTGATTATTTGCATGAGAAAAATGGTTTGACTGTCTTCCTTGAGCATATCACATTCTGACTTTATTTTGGATAGTAACATATTTCAAGCATCATGCATTGCTGAGCCCAAACTTTGTATATGATCCATACCTCTGTCTGCAAATATACCGTTGATCTTGTACCTGACTTGTCTTGCTGCTGACTTGATCATTACTGTTGTGAGGATTTTGCACTGATGTAGACTCGATGCTCATAGTCAATCCAATACACCATTGGTTTTTTGAGCAGATTTTAATGCCATAATGCAGTTGACTGGGTAGACCAAAATGTCTAGCTGAGCTTCTTCCAAATATTTCAAATCCTTATTGCTTCTTTGAGTCTGGTGTCGGTTGATGACCAGCTCTTTATAGGGGGAAAATAATGTAACACCAGGGCCCAAAAAGAAAAAGCAAGAGAAAACTCAACTAAACAAAAACACACAACAACAATCAATTCACACAATCAATGTCACATATTACTGCTAGTCACACGATATGCATGCCTACTTAAGAACACAAATCTCGCGGGATCTCCGGTTGTGCGATCTAGCATGCTGTGACGATGTGCACGAGGACGAATAAATGTGTGGAAGAATTGGTGTAAACATTGCTACACCAAGTGCTAGCTTAGCCAGATAGCAACCTGGACTAGCTCGGAGGCGAGGAGGCACTTGGTAATCATGTAGTGAGACACGAAGGTCGCAACCACATTATTATCAAGCGGATGGAAAAAGATCCGTACTCGTCCAAGAAATAGGATAGCGGGAAAAAATTGAGGTTGCTGACATTGCCGTTTCTTGATAACTAAGATCATTAAGGGTTGCCAACATGACAAAATAAAAGAAAGATTCGGGATAGAAGCATGTCCATCACCGAAACGATAGACGGGACTGAGAGAAAGACATCAGTGCGATACCTGAGCACCATTTTTGCCAACAGTGTCAGGATCACTTGGCATCACTCTGCTGGGACAGAAATGACACCAAACACCAAAAAGAAAAAGGAACTTGAGAAATGCAAAGGTTGAGCTGTAGTGGATCCGAACCGATGCCAGCTGCACTCACCAGATAAACCGTTAGTAACAAATACTAAGCCTATATGCATGCTATGCAACAAACAAATGCAGCAACGAAATCCAATCATCAAGCCAGACTCTATACTACCGATTTCTACCGGTTTCTACCGCTCGCACTGACTAGGGCGTCCTACAGCCAGACTTGCTTTGATACCAAGCCTGTGGCACCCCGGCTCAGAGAAATCGGAATGCCCCGTATTCCAGCCCAAAGATCGATGATAAGTCTCTGGAATAAGACACTACTTGACATAGAAAAATCAGCTCTTATTACAAGAATAATAATACAAGGGTCTGATGTTACAAATAAGCACATCAACACAGCGACACTACGCCTCTGATACTACACTTGCTCTATGCTAGCAGCAGAACAACTCGAAGCAGCGGAAATCTTCTAGCAGCGGAACAACGACGAAGGTGGTGAAACTCCACTCCGCAGGGACTCTGGCTGGGACATGATCTAGCTCGCACGAATAGAAACCACGATAGGCAATCAAGCAATCACGGCATCTCCTGCAATCTGGCATGACACGCTAGGTCAGTACATTGAATGTACTTGCAAGCTCACAACAACCAAAAACATAAAGGCAAGACAACAACATAGCATTAAGCAGGTTAATTAAATTAACAACTACCAAGATACAACAACAACTACTAAGCATGATATGAAACTACTACAATACTGATAAATCACCATCTCAGATCTCCATAACCATATCTCTCTTGGCTAACCGACCAAGCAATATGCCATCTCGATCACCTCGTGATCAAAACCAAATGGCTATCATTCACAGATCACAAACGGACCAACCTCGTGGTATTGGATCGGGTTACCTTGTAACCAAACGGTGATCTTTCCGGCGATCACAACCATGACCAACACTTGGTCTCAAACGGTGATCTTACCGGCGATCACAACCATGACCAACACTTGGTCTCCAACATCATCATCAACATCCTGCCAAACTGTTACTGCTGACATATATCAACATATAAATATATATCACCTATAAGTCATTCCGTCATGTGAGTGTTGATCGAATGGTGTGACCTAGTACGAACCCATGCCCATGACCGAGGACGCGGCTATCGATAGTTTAAACAAACACACTCTATAGAGGTAGTGCACTTTACCCACACCACGGAACCCATGGCCTCGCACTCCCATTCGGGTGGACCAATGGTGTTCCGACAAAACTGATCTACTGCCATGACACTCTCCCGGCCACTCCGAGTCACTCCCCACTAGGCTAGTCCTGGGTGGCCCCGTGTCTACCAAAGACACCAACGGCCACCGTTGTGGCCAAAACAATAAACCGTCCTAAACGGGGACAAAAGCGCTTATCATCCAACTACAGGCACACAAGGTTATGTCTGCTTACCGGGCCAGGGTACCGCACGCTCATAACCTTCCCTCGTTGGAGGCACTGGCGAGAGGCACGACAATAGCATCGCATTACGGCCTTCCCATAAAGGCAAATGTGGTTGCACTGGAGAAAGCCCGGTTCGGTGGCACCTGACCAACTTAATGATGGAATTTATCCCCCAAAATATAATTGTGATAACTGATACTCCGATATCAACTATCAAACTAGAATCCACGTCATAGCAATATCCAACAAATAATCCAAGCATAATCTCATCATCTCAAAGTACTCCAAGGGTAGCACAACACTACTGTCATGATGAATCTGAAAACAATAATCCTACTACTCCAATAACAAGAATAAAGCTATTCGGCTAAGATCCACATGTAAACATCATCTCTGAAAATAATACTCCAAGCAACAGAACATCAACTAGCATCATGAAAATAATCATACCAACCACTAATAATCCAAAGGCAGCATGATATCCAAAGTAATATTCCAAAATATAATAACAGATACCATCATGGAAATAATCATAATACCAACCACTAATACTCCAATGACAACATGATACTCAACAACTGCAAGCATAACTCCTAGTAATC
Source organism: Triticum dicoccoides (assembly GCF_002162155.2). Lineage (NCBI taxonomy): Eukaryota > Viridiplantae > Streptophyta > Magnoliopsida > Poales > Poaceae > Triticum > Triticum dicoccoides. The sequence goes on along the minus strand of NC_041383.1, from coordinate 395,747,171 downwards.
CAAACAATAGCATGGCAACAGCAAGATCAAAATAATACTCCGAGAAAAATGCCATGCACAAAGTCATGTAGCTAAAGCAATATTTTAAACAAGTTCAAATAGATTAAACCATGCCACTACATTATAGTGATACAAATGGAGGGTGTGGCTTGCCTGGGGTGGAAGAAATCACCAGAAGAAAGTGCGAGAAACTCGCGGAACGAATCACCAGAAATCGTACTCTCTTGGAGGGGGCTGAATAAGGCCAATGGCATAATGGTCATTTTCAGAATGTCAAAACATGGTGAAAGGGTGACCAACAGAACAGGCTCAACAAAACGAAGAAGTGGGCGTTGGAATCACCTGATTTGGAGCTACGGTAAAAAGTTATAGCTGTTTTTCTGCCAGGGACCAATTTGTAATAAAAATCATCACAAAGAGGCCCTTAATTGAAAAACAGAATGCACACTTGGGGAAATACGCTTTCGGTGGATGAAAGCATACACGGCAAAAGTCGTGTCCACTTATCCACGTCAACGGGGCGGGACCGGGCGCGTGCGGGTCCCATGGGGTGGGGCACGTCACTTATCCACATCACCGGGCTGGCCCGGTGAGCGCAGAGAGGCCGATAGGCGGGGCCCAGGGACGGGGTCAACATCATCTTCGTCTCGCCCACGTTTTCCCGCGGTCGGGATTGGAGACGAGGCTATGGTGAAGGAATGGGAGGGGCAATGCTCGGGAGGGATTCACCGGAGTTGAGGGAGATCCCTGGTGGTGGTGGAAGGCAAGGAGGGGGACGGTGTTGAGCGAATCTAGCCGAGCATGGCCGGCGGCCATGGCGGCAATGGTGGTCGTGGAGGGCTCCAGGAGGTAGGGGAAGAGGCTCGGGAGTACTAGGGGAGCAAGGTGAGGCTGGTGGGATGCTCGGGAGGCGAGGGGAGGCCTATATATAGCCGGGGCGAGGGAGGCCGAGGCCGAGTGCCGCCGCTCAAGCTCGGCCAAAGCTCTGGCTAGCTCAGCGAGCACGGGCTGGCATGGGAAGACGATGAAGCATTGATGCAGGGATTCACGGAGAGGTAGACGACACCGGGGAGCAGAGGAAGAAGCCCAGCACCATTAAAACATGTCAGGGCACTGTGCTCCCGTGGTCGTTCGGCGGCGAGCGTCGGTGAGTGCCGGTGAGGAAACGGACGGAGGGGGAGAGGGGTCCAGGGGAACAACGACAATGCAGGCCAGCTGCTGGACATGCTCATCCGTGTGAAGGCGGCGAGGGGAGGAGGGGGTCCAGCACAAACAGCCACTGGGCGCGGCCACTGCACACAGAGCGCGTGCACAGTTGAACCCGAGGGGTTGGGGGTGGACCACTTAACCTATGACATTGCCCGCCTCAGGCCGTCACTGTCGACGACCTTGATGTCGTAGCCAGTGTCTGCGACATACCTGCATACTCTAGCCCGCTGATTGAGTGTCTGCGGCCAGTAATGGTTGTCAACTTCCTCGGTCACGTCGGGCGAAGAGACTGCGATACACCTCTTTTGGGCCAGTCGCTCCTCGAGCTCCCCAGGAAGCGTAGCCAGCCTTAGCCTGCAACGCTCTGGAGTGGGGGATGGGTATGGAGATGGGGATCTGTGGGAAAGGGGGCATTTGGCAGGCTTCATCTATAAACCTCAGGGCGGCCTGGTATAGAAATTGGTGGGTAATTTGCACGGGCAAACCGGCAGATGTTGACAATGGAGGCCTTCCGGCAGCGGCGGCGGCGGGGACCTTGCTAGGGTTTCAAGAGAGGGAGGGTGTGTGTGTGTACGCGCACCCGAGGAGGTTTTGCTGTGTGTGTAGAGGGGGGTGGGGGTGTGTTTGAGGAAATGACGCGGGTACTGAAAATTTTACTATGCGGGAGTCAAACGCGGGAGTCAAATGCCGGGGATATTGACATTTTTTATGATGGTGCATCGCACACGGTCTGGAGATAACAACCGTGTGTTATGAAACAGAAAAACCCTTGTGCACTGGCATGAAGCGGGGAAGATGGGTTGGAAATTGTTGTCTATGGGTAAGTTCTTCCAGGGGAGGTTACAACTGCGATGGTAGTTTGGTGAAAAAGGCTCTGGTTAAATGGTAATCACCCTCTGAAGTTTACTACAGTAAACTTGGATGAACACTAGTGACAACAGGAAGGAGTTTGGGAGCAATGGAGTTGTCTGCGAGGTTTAGGGTAAGAAGGACTTTCATCCTCGTAACTATGAGAAGATTTGGATCAAGATTTAATGTAGTTGCTTAACAACCACCTAATCTGGTCAGAAACTAGATTAAGATGATGCACTCACATGGAGTTATAGAATGGGATGCAACTTGGCAAATCCTCATTATATGGACATATAAAGATGCTGTAAAAAGCCCATGCCAAATGGACAAGCCAAAATGACACTTGCTTCACAAACATCATTTCTGTCCAAAAACTTGGAATAATTTTGGTGATCAAATGTATTAATGAAATGATGCCAAATTGTGTGGAGAAATGTTTTATGGGTGTAAGAATGATCTGGTAATTTATCAGGATTTTTGAAGCAATATAAAATACACTTGCTTCACAACCTAAAAATATTGCCAGAATCAATGATTTGCTTGTGTGCTCACATAGTTAATTGGATGGGGATGAAAATGGGGGGAGGGGGTTAAAATGAGCACATTAAGGAGTGTGCAAAATTTCAAGTCATTTGGATACTCCTAGCTAGTACTTCTTTCACAAAGCCTTTTGTCTGACAGAAACTTTGAAAATTTACTGACGAAGATTGGCTAGGCAAATAAAGTTGAACTTATGCATGAGGCGATTATTTGGGCATATAATCATGCCCCAAAAGGTTGGGAGCTACTAGGAAAAATATAAATGACACTTCCTTCACAAAGTGCCATTCAGGGCAGAATAGAAAAAGGAATAATGAGGAATTATTTTTGAACTGGCCAAGGAAATGTTTGGGCGTATTTGAGCTATATATGACCCAAAGGAATTATGAGAATTATTTGGGGATTCTTGGATGGACAGAAATATAGGTTGCTTCACAACCTAGGGTAGATAGGGTTATTCCTTTAATGAAAAAGGAATATTCCCTAGAAAAATATTTTAGGGTTTGGTCAAAGAGTGAAGTGACATGATCTTTGTCAAGGTTTTGAGAAGGATGAGCCACTTGGGAGGGGAAATTAGGATGATTTCCTAGGTAGCAAGACCACAGAACCGCTCCAAAAAGAAAAGCAGAGCAAAAAACAAATAAATCAAAAGAAAAAGAAAAGGGCCAAAAACCAGGCTGTTACATACCTAGAGTTGACAGTCTTCCAAACCCACTTTTATCAATGTAACCATCATAAATAGGAGGCATGCTATCATCATAATAAATTTTCTTATCGAAAGTTGAAGGAATCAAAGGATCAGATTCATTAAGCAAAACGTCCCCAAGCTTAGGACAAGCATTATTTCCAGCAAATAAATCTTCAAACATGTCATACTTATTAAACATAGCAGCCCCAAGCTTGTGGTTTTGCATATCATCACAATCATTCTTATAAATAGCATGAATGGCACCAATAGTATAGCAAACATTATTACCATATTCTTCCAACCAAGTGCTAAAAAGATTTTCAAGATCATAAGGGATATCATTGTCTTTCCAATCGTAATCATTACAAAAAGTAGTAGGTGTCACAAAATCATAATCGATATCATCATCCTCCATCAACATATTTGATTCACTTTCATGAGGCACAATGGTGATAGGAGCAACATTATTTGGGAGAGATACCTTTTAACCTTTATTCTTTCTTCTTTTCTTCTTCTTCACCACATCATGTGTGGGTTTAATTAATTTTTTAAGCTTATTGTTGAAGAGATTGATTGGATAGGAAGCTCCTCCTCATTACCTAATTCGTCATAATAAACACTAGGAGGGTATTGGGAAATATTTTCCCTTTCATTAGTACTCTCTTCATACTCCATTTGTTTTCTTGTCTTTAATTAGTTGGCAATATAAGGATTCTCAATGCAATTTACCACACAAAACATATAAATTTCTTCTAGATTAGAATCACGAAATCTCTCGAGATTAAATTTTGGAATACCCTTAGTTCTACGTTTCATTTCTTCATACCCCAAATGAAGACTAAGCTCTTTATGATGATCAAGGGTAATCAAGTTATCACAATTTTTGGACACGATTTGATCATGAAAGAATTTGCATTGGAGATTTAAATGACCATGTTCATTGCAAAGTTCACAAGGATGGCGAAAAAATTAACTCTTTCAGCACAATCATCTAGCCTCTCTTGCAATTTTTTTGTTTCTAAATATTTATGCTTCTTACAAAATCTATCTTCCCTTTTTGGCGTGGAATTGCACTCCCAATATACTCCGCAAAAAGTGACATGCTTATAAGAAACATTTTTGTCATGACTCGTGCAATTATCATTAGCATTTTGGATATTCAAAGCATTCATTCTAACAACATTGCAATCATGCTCATCATTCAAATATTTTGTGCCAAACATTTTATTGACTTCTTCTTCTAACAATTGAGCACAATTTTTCGAACCATCATTTGAAGAAATATATTATAAAGATGATCAATAATATGATGCAACCGCAATTCCCTTTTTTGCAGTTTTTCTTTTACAAACCAAACCAGAGATAAAACAAGAAATTAAAAGATTCAATTGCAAGATCTAAAGATATACCTTTATGCACTCACCTCCTCAGCAACGGCGCCAGAAAAGAGCTTGATGTCTACTACGCAACTTTATTCTTGTAGACACGTGTTGGGCCTCCAAGCATAGAGTTTTGTAGGACAGTAGCAATTTTCCCTTAAGTGGATGACCTAAGGTTTATCAATCCATGAGAGGTGTAGGATGAAGATGGTCTCTCTCACATGACCCCGCAACCAAATACAAGAAATCTCTTGTGTCCGCAACACACCCAATACAATGGCAAATTGTATAGGTGCACTAGTTAGGCGAAGAGATGGTGGTAGAAGTGTAATATGGATGGTAGAAATATATTTTTGTAACCTGAATAAATAAAAACAGCAAGGTAGCAAATAGTAAACGGGCACAAAAATGGTATTGCAATGCTTAAAAACAAGGCCTAGGTCCATACTTTCGCTAGTGCAATTTCTCAACAGTGCTAACATAGTTGGATCATATGATTATCCCTCAAAGTGCAATAAAGAATCACTCCCGAGTTCCTAATAGCGGAGAACAAAAGATGGAAATTGTTTGTAGGGTACGAAACCACCTCAAAGCTATTCTTTTCGTTCGATCTATTCAAGAGTTCGTACTAAAATAACACAAAGCTATTTTTTCGTTCGATCTATCCTAGAGTTCGTACTAAAATAACACAAAAGCAAATTCATATTCATAATACTCAATCCACACAAAGAACTACAAAGAGATCCCAAAGTTTCTATCGGAGAAAAGATAATAAAAACTTGCATCAACCCCTATGCATAGATTACCCCAACGTCACCTCGGGAATCCGCAAGTTGAGTGCCATAACATACATCAAGTGAATCAATACGATACCCCATTATCACCTCAAGTATTCATACCGCAAGACATACATCATGTGTTCTCATATCTGAATATTTAATCCGACAAGACAAAACTTCAAAGGGTAAAGATTCAATTCATCACAACAAGAGTATAGAGGGGAGAAACATCATATGATCCATCTATATTAACAAAGCCCACGATATGGATCATGAGAGAGGGAGATTAAACACATAGCTACTGGTACAAACCCTCAACCCCGAGGGTGGACTACTCCCTCCTCATCGTGGTGGCCGCCGGGATGATGAAGATGGCCACCGGTGATGATCTCCCCCTCCGGCAGGGTGCCGAAACGGGGTTTAGATTGGTTTCTCGTGGCTATAGAGGCCCGCAGCAGCGGAACTTCTGATCTAGGTTAACCCCGAAGGGTTTCGGAATATTTGGGAATTATAGTGCAAAGAGGGGGTGCAGGAGGCCACCGAGGTGGGCACAACCCACCTGGGCACGCCAGGGGGCCCTGGCGCACCCTGGTGGGTTGTGCCCCCCTCGGGGCACCTGTCAGGTGCTTCTTTGGCCCACTATTGGTCTTCTGGTCCATCAAAAATCTCCGTGAAGTTTCGTTGCATTTGGACTCCGTTTGGTATTGATTTCCTGTGATGTAAAAAACAAGCAAAAAACAACAACTGGCACTAGGCACTGGGTTAATACGTTAGTCCCAAAAAATGATATAAAGTTGCTATAAAATGATTGTAAAATATCCAAGAATGATAAAACAACAACATGAATACTTCATAAATTATAGATACGTTGGAGACGTATCAGCACCGCACATGGCTAAGAGATGTCTGTTGTGCCTTTGGGGGTGCCCCCCGCCTCCGTATATGAAGGTGGGGAGGAGGTGGCCGGCCTAGGGGGGCGCACCATAAGAGGGGAGTCCTACTTGGACTCCAAGTCCAAGTAGGATTCGCCCCTCCATCCTTCCTTCCACCGATGAGGGAAAATGGGAAGGGAGAGAGAGGGAGAAGGAAAGAGGGGGGCCAGCCCCTCCCTAGTCCAATTCGGTTTGGGCAAGGGGGGGGGGGGGCGCCCCTCTCACGTGGCCTTTGTCCTCTCCTCCAATAAGGCCCAATAGGCCCAATACTTCTCCCGCGAGGTTCCGGTAACCTCCCAGTACTCCAGAAAAATGCCTGAACCACTCGGAACCATTCCGATGTCCAAATGCAACCTTCCAATATATGAATATTTACCTCTTGACAATTTCGAGACTCCTCGTCATGTCTGTGATCTCATACGGGACTCCGAACAAACTTCGGTCATCAAATCACATAACTCATAATACAAATCGTCATCGAACGTTAAGCGTGCGGACCCTACGGGTTCGAGAACTATCTAGACATGACCGAGACACATCTCCGGTCAATAACCAATAGCGGAACCTGGATGCTCATATTGGCTCCTACATATTCTATGAAGATCTTTATCAGTCAAACCGCATAACAACATACGTCATTCCCTTTGTCATTGGTATGTTACTTGCCCGGGATTCGATCGTCGGTAATGTGTCCTCGGGAGCTGCTTCTTCATTATTAGAATTTGTCCATGCTTATCCTTTGCTACATAAAGGATTGGGCCACCTTGCTGCACTTTATTTACTTTATTTACTTTTTGCTCATTACCATTTATCTTATCACAAAACTATCTATCACCTACTATTTCAGTGCTTGCAGAGAAAACCTTACTGAAAACCGCTTATCATTTCCTTCTGCTCCTCGTTGGGTTCGACACTCTTACTTATCGAAAGGACTATGATAGATCCCCTATACTTGTGGGTCATCAAGAGTCTTTTCTGGCGCCGTTGCCGGGGAGTGTAGCGCTTTTGGTGAGTGGAACTTGGTAAGGAAACATTTATATAGTGTGCTGAAATTTTCTGTTACTTGTCACTATGGAAACTAATCCTTTGAGGGACTTGTTTGGGGTATCTTCACCCCAACTAGAAGAGCAAAGAGATGCTCCTCAACCTACTGAACTTTATGAAAATATTCACTTTGAGATTCCTTCGGGTATGATAGAAAAACTGCTAGCTAATCCTTTTGCAGGAGACGGAACATTGCATCCCAATTTACACCTTATCTTTGTGGATGAAGTTTGTGGATTATTAAACTTGTAGGTATTCCTGATGATGTTGTCAAAAGGAATGTCTTCCCTTTATCTTTTAAGGGAGATGCAATGACATGGTATAGGCTATGTGATGATACGAGATCTTGGAATTATAAGCGATTGAAGTTGGAATTTCACGAGAAGTTCTGTCCTATGCATCTTGTTCATCGTGATCATAATTACATATATAATTTCTGGCCTCGCGAAGGATAAAGCATCGCTCAAGCTTGGGGGAGGCTTAAGTCAAAGTTATATTCATGCCCCAATCATGAGCTCTCTTGGGAAATGATTATTCAGATTTTTTATGCTCGGCTTTCTCTTGATAATCGCAACCTGCTCGATACTTCCTGTGTCGGTTCCTATATGCTGAAGACTATTGATTTCAAATGGGACTTTTTGGAAAAAATTAAATGCAACTCTGATGATTGGGGTTCCAACGATGGTAAGGAGTCAGGTATGACACCTAAGTTTGATTGTGTTAAATCTTTTATGGACACTGATGCTTTCCGTGGATTTAGCTCTAAGTATGGACTTGACTCTGAGATAGTAGCTACTTTTTGTGAAACTTTTGCTACTCACATTGATCTCCCTAAAGAGAAGTGGTTTAAATATAATCCTCCTATTGAAGTGAAAGTAGTTGCACCTATTACAGTCGAAGAAAAGACTATTACATATAGTGTCCTATTATTCCTACTGCTTATGTTGAAAAACCTCCTTTTCCTGTTAGGATAAAAGATCATGCTAAAGCTTCGACTGTTGTTTGTAAGAGTAATACTAGGACCTATACACCTCCTGAGCAAATTAATGTTGAACCTGGTATTGCTATGATTAAAGATCTCTTGGATGAGGACTTAGATGGGCATGTTATTTCTTTCTTGGGTGAAACTGCTAACATTGCTAGATCCGATACTAAGACACGTAGACCTGTTGTAGGCACGCCTGTTATTTCTGTTAAAATAGGAGATCATTGTTATCACGACTTATGTGATATGGGTGCTAGTGCTAGTGCGATACCTTATGATCTTTATAAAGAAATTATGCACGATATTGCACCTATTGAATTAGAAGACATTGATGTTACTATTAAGCTTGCTAATAGGGACACCATTAAACCTATTGGGATTGTTAGAGATGTTGAAGTCTTGTGTGGGAAGATTAAATACCCTGCTGATTTTCCTGTTCTTTGTTCCCCACAAGATGATTTTTTCCCCATTATTTTTGTAGACCCTTCTTGAATACTACTAGTGCTAAGATTAATTGTGAAAAGAACATCGTCACTATTGGCATAGATGGTATGTCTCATGAGTTCAATTTTGCTAAGTTTAGTAGACAACCTCGTGAAAGGGAACCACCTAGTAAGGATGAAATTATTGGTCTTGCTTCCATTGTTGTGAAGGAAATATGCCCTAGAGGCAATAATAAAGTTATTATTTATTTCCTTATATCATGATAAATGTTTATTATTCATGCTAGAATTGTATTAACCGGAAACATAATACATGTGTGAATACATAGACAAACAGAGTGTCACTAGTATGCCTCTACTTGACTAGCTCGTTAATCAAAGATGGTTATGTTTCCTGACCATGAACAATGAGTTGTTATTTGATTAACGAGGTCACATCATTAGTTGAATGATCTGATTGACATGACCCATTCCATTAGCTTAGCACCTGATCGTTTAGTATGTTGCTATTGCTTTCTTCATGACTTATACATGTTCCTATGACTATGAGATTATGCAACTCCCGTTTGCCGGAGGAACACTTGTGGTGCTACCAAACGTCACAACGTAAATGGGTGATTATAAAGGAGCATTACAGGTGTCTCCAAAGGTAGATGTTGGGTTGGCATATTTCGAGATTAGGATTTGTCACTCCGATTGTCGGAGAGGTATCTCTGGGCCCTCTCGGTAATACACATCACATAAGCCTTGCAAGCATTACAACTAATATGTTAGTTGTGAGATGATGTATTACGGAACGAGTAAAGAGACTTGCTGGTAACAAGATTGATCTAGGTATTGGATACCGACGATCGAATCTCGGGCAAGTAACATACCGATGACAAAGGGAACAACGTATGTTGTTATGCGGTCTGACCGATAAAGATCTTCGTAGAATATGTAGGAGCCAATATGGGCATCCAGGTCCCGCTATTGGTTATTGACCGGAGACGTGTCTCGGTCATGTCTACATTGTTCTCGAACCCGTAGGGTCCGCACGCTTAAGGTTACGATGACAGTTATATTATGAGTTTATGCATTTTGATGTACCGAAGGTTGTTCGGAGTCCCGGATGTGATCACGGACATGACGAGGAGTCTCGAAATGGTCGAGACATAAAGATTGATATATTGGAAGCCTATGTTTGGACATCGGAAGTGTTCCGGGTGAAATCGGGATTTTACCGGGTTACCGGGAGGTTACCAGAACCCCCCGGGAGCCATATGGGCCTTCATGGGCCTTAGTGGAAAGGAGAAAGGGGCAGCCCAAGGGGGCTGCGCGCCTCCCCCCTTCCCCTAGTCCTATTAGGACTAGGAGAGGTGGCCGGCCACCCCTCTCCCTCTTTCCCCCTTGGGAATCCTAGTTGGAATAGGATTGGGGAGGGAGTCCTACTCCCGGTAGGAGTAGGACTCCTCCTGCGCCTCTCTCTCTTGGCCGGTGCACCCTCCCCCCTTGGCTCCTTTATATACTGAGGTAGAGGCACCCCAAAGACACACAAGTTGACACAAGTTGATCCACGTGATCAATTCCTTAGCCGTGTGCGGTGCCCCCTGCCACCATATTCCTCGATAATACTGTAGCGGAGTTTAGGCGAAGCCCTGCTGCTGTAGTACATCAAGACCGTCACCACGCCGTCGTGCTGACGGAACTCTTCCCCGACACTTTGCTGGATCGGAGTCCGGGGATCGTCATCGGGCTGAACGTGTGCTCGAACTCGGAGGTGCCGTAGTTTCGGTGCTTGATCGGTTGGATCGTGAAGACGTACGACTACTTCCTCTACGTCGTGTCATCGCTTCCGCAGTCGGTCTGCGTTGGGTACGTAGACAACACTCTCCCCTCGTTGCTATGCATCACATGATCTTGCGTGTGCGTAGGAATTTTTTTGAAATTACTACGTAACCCAACAGTGGTATCAGAGCCTAGGTTATTGATGTTGATGTTATTTGCACGAGTAGAACACAAGTGAGTTGTGGACGATACAAGTCATACTGCCTACCAGCATGTCATATTTTGGTTCGGCGGTATTGTTGGACGAGACGACCCAGACCAACCTTACGCGTACGCTTACGCGAGACCGGTTCCCTCGACGTGCTTTGCACAGAGATGGCTTGCGGGCGACTGTCTCTCCAACTTTAGTTGAACCAAGTATGGCTACGCCCGGTCCTTGAGAAGGTTAAAACGGAGTCTATTTGACAAACTATCGTTGTGGTTTTGATGCGTAGGTGAGATTGGTTCTTACTTAAGCCCGTAGCAGCCACGTAAAACATGCAACAACAAAGTAGAGGACGTCTAACTTGTTTTTGCAGGGCATGTTGTGATGTGATATGGTCAAGGCATGATGCTGAATTTTATTGTATGAGATGATCATGTTTTGTAACCAAGTTATCGGCAACTGGCAGGAGCCATATGGTTGTCGCTTTATTGTATGCAATGCAATCGCGATGTAATGCTTTACTTTATTACTAAACGGTAGTGATAGTCGTGGAAGCATAAGATTGGCGAGACGATAACGATGCTACGATGGAGATCAAGGTGTCGCGCCGGTGACGATGGTGATCATGACGGTGCTTCGGAGATGGAGATCACAAGCACAAGATAATGATGGCCATATCATATCACTTATATTGATTGCATGTGATGTTTATCTTTTTATGCATCTTATCTTGCTTTGATTGACGGTAGCATTATGAGATGATCTCTCACTAAATTATCAAGAAGTGTTCTCCCTGAGTATGCACCGTTGCAAAAGTTCTTCGTGCTGAGACACCACGTGATGATCGGGTGTGATAGGCTCTACGTTCAAATACAACGGGTGCAAAACAGTTGCGCACGCAGAATACTCAGGTTAAACTTGACGAGCCTAGCATATGCAGATATGGCCTCGGAACACGGAGACCGAAAGGTCGAGCGTGAATCATATAGTAGATATGATCAACATAATGATGTTCACCGATGAAACTACTCCATCTCACGTGATGATCGGACATGGTTTAGTTGATTTGGATCACGTGATCACTTAGAGGATTAGAGGGATGTCTATCTAAGTGGGAGTTCTTTAATAATATGATTAATTGAACTTAAAATTTATCATGAACTTAGTCCCTGATAGTATCTTGCTTGTTTATGTTGATTGTAGATAGATGGCTCGTGCTGTTGTTCCGTTAAATTTTAATGCGTTCCTTGAGAAAGCAAAGTTGAAAGATGATGGTAGCAATTACACGGACTGGGTCCGTAACTTGAGGATTATCCTCATTGCTGCACAGAAGAATTACGTCCGGGTGAAATCGGGATTTTACCGGAACCCCCCGGGAGCCATATGGGCCATCATGGGCCTTAGTGGAAAGGAGAAAGGGGCAGCCCAAGGGGGCTGCGCGCCTCCCCCCTTCCCCTAGTCCTAGTAGGACTAGGAGAGGTGGCCGGCCACCCCTCTCCCTCTTTCCCCCTTGGGAATCCTAGTTGGAATAGGATTGGGGGGGAGTCCTACTCCCGGTAGGAGTAGGACTCCTCCTGCGCCACCTCCTCCTGGCCGGCGCCTCCTCCCCCCTTGGCTCCTTTATATACGGAGGCAGGGGCACCTCTAAACACACAAGTTGACACAAGTTGATCCACGTGATCGATTCCTTAGCCGTGTGCGGTGCCCCCTGCCACCATATTCCTCGATAATACTGTAGCGGAGTTTAGGCGAAGCCCTGCTGCTGTAGTTCATCAAGATCGTCACCACGCCGTCGTGCTGACAAAACTCTTCCCCGACACTTTGCTGGATCGGAGTCCGGGGATCGTCATCGAGCTGAACGTGTGCTCGAACTCGGAGGTGCCGTAGTTTCGGTGCTTGATCGGTTGGATCATGAAGACGTACGACTACTTCCTCTACGTCGTGTCATCGCTTCTGCAGTCGGTCTACGTTGGGTACGTAGACAACACTCTCCTCTCGTTGCTATGCATCACATGATCCTGTGTGCGCGTAGGAAATTTTTTGAAATTACTACGAAACCCAACAGTGGTATCAGAGCCTGGTTATTGATGTTGATGTTATATGCACGAGTAGAACACAAGTGAGTTGTGGACGATACAAGTCATACTGCCTACCAGCATGTCATATTTTGGTTCGGCGGTATTGTTGGACGAGACGACCCAGACCAACCTTACGCGTACGCTTACGCGAGACCGGTTCCCTCGACGTGCTTTGCACAGAGATGGCTTGCGGGCGACTGTCTCTCCAACTTTAGTTGAACCAAGTATGGCTACGCCCGGTCCTTGCGAAGGTTAAAACGGAGTCTATTTGACAAACTATCGTTGTGGTTTTGATGCGTAGGTGAGATTGGTTCTTACTTAAGCCCATAGCAGCCACGTAAAACAAGCAACAACAAAGTAGAGGACGTCTAACTTGTTTTTGCAGGGCATGTTGTGATGTGATATGGTCAAAGCATGATGCTGAATTTTATTGTATGAGATGATCATGTTTTGTAACCGAGTTATCGGCAACTGGCAGGAGCCATATGGTTGTCGCTTTATTGTATGCAATGCAATCGCGATGTAATGCTTTACTTTATTACTAAACGGTAGTGATAGTCGTGGAAGCATAAGATTGGCGAGACGACAACGATGCTACGATGGAGATCAAGGTGTCGCGCCGGTGACGATGGTGATCATGAAGGTGCTTCGGAGATGGAGATCACAAGCACAAGATGATGATGACCATATCATATCACTTATATTGATTGCATGTGATGTTTATCTTTTTATGCATCTTATCTTGCTTTGATTGACGGTAGCATTATAAGATGATCTCTCACTAAATTATCAAGAACTGTTCTCCCTGAGTATGCACCGTTGCCAAAGTTCGTCGTGCCCAGACACCACGTGATGATCGGGTGTGATAAGCTCTACGTCCATCTACAACGGGTGCAAGCCAGTTTTGCACACGCAGAATACTCAGGTTAAACTTGACGAGCCTAGCATATGCAGATATGGCCTCGGAACACGGAGACCGAAAGGTCGAGCGTGAATCATATAGTAGATATGATCAACATAATGATGTTCACCGATGAAACTACTCCATCTCACGTGATGATCGGACATGGTTTAGTTGATCTGGATCACGTGATCACTTAGAGGATTAGAGGGATGTCTATCTAAGTGGGAGTTCTTAAGTAATATGATTAAATTGAACTTAAATTTATCATGAACTTAGTCCTGGTAGTATTTTGCAAATCATGTTGTAGATCAATAGCTCGCGTTGTTGCTTCCCTGTGTTTATTTTGATATGTTCCTAGAGAAAATTGTGTTGAAAAATGTTAGTAGCAATGTTGCGGATTTGATCCGTGATCTGAGGTTAAATCCTCATTGCTGCACAGAAGAATTATGTCCTTAATGCACCGATAGGTGACGGACCTATTGCAGGAGCAAATGCAGACGTTATGAACGTTTGGCTAGCTCAATATGATGACTACTTGATAGTTTAAGTGCACCATGCTTAACGGCTTAGAATCGGGACTTCAAAGACGTTTTGAATGTCATGGACCATATGAGATGTTCTAGGAGTTGAAGCTAATATTTCAAGCAAATACCGAGTTGAGAGATATGAAGTCTCCAACAAGTTCTATAGCTAAAAGATGGAGGAGAATCGCTCAACTAGTGAGCATGTGCTCAGATTGTCTGAGTACTACAATCGCTTGAATCAAGTGGGAGTTAATCTTCCAGATAAGATAGCGATTGACAGAATTCTCTAGTCACCATCACCAAGTTAGTAGAACTTCATGATGAACTATGACATGCAAGGGATAACGGAAACGATTCCCAAGCTCTTCGTAATGCGGAAATTGACGAAGGTAGAAATCGAGAAAAACATCAAGTGTTGATGGTAGACAAGACCACTAGTTTCAAGAAAAGGGGCAGAAGGAAGAAGGGGAACTTCAAGAAGAACAGCAAGCAAGTTGCTGCTCAAGTGAAGAAGCCCAAGTCTGATCCTAAGCCTGAGACTAAGTGTTTCTACTGCAAAGGGACTGGTCACTGGAAGCGGATCTACCCCAAGTGATTGGCGGATTAGAAGGATGGCAATGTGAACATAAGTATATTTGATATACATGTTATTGATGTGTACTTTACTAGTGTTTATCGCAAACCCTCAGTATTTGATACTAGTTCAGTTGCTAAGATTAGTAACTCGAAACGGGAGTTGCAGAATAAACAGAGACTAGTTAAGGGTGAAGTGATGATGTGTGTTGGAAGTGGTTCCAAGATTGATATGATCATCGTCACACACTCCCTATACTTTCGGGATTAGTGTTGAACCTAAATAAGTGTTATTTGGTGTTTGCGTTGAGCATGAATATGATTTGATCATGTTTATTGTAATACGATTATTCATTTAAGTAAGAGAATAAATTGTTGTTCTGTTTACATGAATAGAACCTTATATGGTTACACACCCAATGAAAATAGTTTGTTGGATCTCGATCGTAGTGATACACATAATCATAATATTGAAACCAAAAGATGCAAAGTTAATAATGATAAGTGCAACTTGTTTGTAGCACTGCCGTTTAGGTCATATTGGTGTAAAGCGCATGAAGAAACTCCATACTGATGGAATTTTGGAATCACTTGATTATGAATCACTTGATGCTTGCGAACTGTGCCTTTTGGGCAAGATGACTAAAACTCCGTTCTCCGGAACAATGGAACGAGCTACTGGCTTATTGGAAATAATACATACCGATGTATGCGATCCAATGAGTGCTGATGCTCGCGGCAAGCATCGTTGTTTTCTGACCTTCACAAGATGATTTGAGCAGATATGGGTATATCTACTTGATGAAACATAAGTCTGAAATAGTTGAAAGGTTCAAAGAATTTCAGAGTGAAGTGGAAAAATCATCGTAACAAGAAAAATAAAGTTTCTGCGATCTGATCGCGGAGACAAATATTTGAGTTACGAGTTTGGTCTTCAACTAAAACAATGTGGAATAGTTTCACAGCTCACGCCACCTGGAACACCACATCGTTATGGTGTGTCCGAACGTCGTAACCGCACTTTATTTGATATGGTGCGATCTATGATATCTCTTTACCACTATCGTTTTGGGGTTATGCATTAGAGACAGCTGCATTCACGTTTTAAAATAGGGCACCATCTAAATCCGTTGAGACGACACTGTATGAACTATGGTTTAGCAGTAAACCTAAGCTGTTGTTTCTTAAAGTTTGGGGCTGCGATGCTTATGTGAAAAAGTTTCATCCTGATAAGCTCGAACCCAAATCGGAGAAGTGCGTCTTCATAGAATACCCAAAGGAAATTGTTGGGTACACCTTCTATCACAGATCCGAAGGCAAGACATTCGTTGCTAAAATGGATCCTTTCCAGAGAAGGAGTTTCTCTCGAAAGAAGTGAGTGGGAGGAGAGTAGAACTTGATGAGGTAATTATACCTTCTCCCTTATTGGAAAGTAGTTCATCACAGAAATCAGTTCCAGTGATTCCTACACCAATAAGTGAGGAAGTTAATGATGATGATCATCAAACTTCAGATCAAGTTACTACCAAACCTCGTAGGTCTTCCAGAGTAAGATCCGCACCAGAGTGGTACGGTAATCATGTTCTGGAAGTCATGTTACTAGACCATGATGAACCTACGAACTATGAGGAAGCAATGATGAGCCCAGATTCCACGAAATGGCTTGAGGCCATGGAATCTGAGATATGATCCATGTATGAGAACAAAGTGTAGACTTTGATTGACTTGCCCGATGATCGGTGAGTCATTAAGAATAAATGGATCTTCAAGAGGAAGACGGACGTTGATAGTAGTGTTACTATCTACAAAGCTAGACTTGTCGAAAAAGGTTTTTGACAAAGTTCAAGGTGTTGAATACGATGAGATTTTCTTACTCGTATCGATGCTTAAAAGTCTGTCCGAATCATGTTAGCAATTGCCGCATTTTATGATTATGAAATTTGGCAGATGGATGTCAAAACTGCATTCCTGAATGGATTTCTGGAAGAAGAGTTGTATATGATGCAACCAGAAGGTTTTGTCGATCCAAAGGGAGCTAACAAAGTGTGCAAGCTCCAGCGATCCATTTATGGACTGGTGCAAGAATCTCGGAGTTGGAATATACGCTTTGATAAGTTGATCAAAGCATATAGTTTTTGTACAGACTTACGGTGAAGCCTGTATTTACAAGAAAGTGAGTGGGAGCACTACAACATTTCTGATAAGTATATGTGAATGACATATTGTTGATCAGAAATAATGTAGAATTATTCTGCAAAGCATGAAAGGATACTTGAATAAAAGTTTTTCAAAGAAAGACCTTGGTAAAGCTGCTTACACATTGAGCATCAAGATCTATATAGATAGATGAAGACGCTTGATAAGATTTTTCAATGAATACATACCTTGATAAATTTTTGAAATAGTTCAAAATGGAACAGTCAAAGAAGGAGTTCTTGCCTGTGTTGCAAGGTGTGAAGTTGAGTAAGACTCAAAGCCCGACCACGGCAGAAAATAGAAAGAGAATGAAAGTCATTCCCTATGCCTCAGTCATAGGTTCTATAAAGTATGCCATGCTGTATACCAGATCTATTGTATGCCATACCACTGAGTTTGGCAAGGGAGTACAATAGTGATCTAGGAGTAGATCACTGGAGAGCGGTCAAAATTGTCCTTAGTGGAATAAGGATATGTTTCTCGATTATGGAAAAAGGTTCGTCGTAAAGGATTACGCCGATGCAAGTTTGACACTAATCTAGATGACTCTAAGTCTCGATCTAGATACATATTGAAAGTGGGAGCAATTAGCTAGAGTAGCTCCATGCAGAGCATTGTTGACATAGAAATTTGCAAAATACATGAGGATCTGAATGTGGCAGACCCGTTGACTAAGATTCTCTCACAAGCAAAACATGATCACACCTTAGTACTCCTTGGGTGTTAATCACATAGCGATGTGAACTAGATTACTGAATCTAGTAAACCCTTTGGGTGTTGGTCACATAGCGATGTGAACTATGGGTGTTAATCACATGGTGATGTGAACTATTGTTGTTAAATCACATGGCGATGTGAACTAGATTATTGACTCTAGTGCAAGTGGGAGACTGAAGGAAATATGCCCTAGAGGCAATAATAAAGTTATTATTTATTTCCTTATATCATGATAAATGTTTATTATTCATGCTAGAATTGTATTAACCGGAAACATAATACATGTGTGAATACATAGACAAACAGAGTGTCACTAGTATGCCTCTACTTGACTAGCTCGTTAATCAAAGATGGTTATGTTTCCTGACCATGAACAATGAGTTGTTATTTGATTAACGAGGTCACATCATTAGTTGAATGATCTGATTGACATGACCCATTCCATTAGCTTAGCACCTGATCGTTTAGTATGTTGCTATTGCTTTCTTCATGACTTATACATGTTCCTATGACTATGAGATTATGCAACTCCCGTTTGCCGGAGGAACACTTGTGGTGCTACCAAACGTCACAACGTAAATGGGTGATTATAAAGGAGCATTACAGGTGTCTCCAAAGGTAGATGTTGGGTTGGCATATTTCGAGATTAGGATTTGTCACTCCGATTGTCGGAGAGGTATCTCTGGGCCCTCTCGGTAATACACATCACATAAGCCTTGCAAGCATTACAACTAATATGTTAGTTGTGAGATGATGTATTACGGAACGAGTAAAGAGACTTGCTGGTAACGAGATTGAACTAGGTATTGGATACCAACGATCGAATCTCGGGCAAGTAACATACCGATGACAAAGGGAACAACGTATGTTGTTATGCGGTCTGACCGATAAAGATCTTCGTAGAATATGTAGGAGCCAATATGGGCATCCAGGTCCCGCTATTGGTTATTGACCGGAGACGTGTCTCGGTCATGTCTACATTGTTCTCGAACCCGTAGGGTCCGCACGCTTAAGGTTACGATGACAGTTATATTATGAGTTTATGCATTTTGATGTACCGAAGGTTGTTCGGAGTCCCGGATGTGATCACGGACATGACGAGGAGTCTCGAAATGGTCGAGACATAAAGATTGATATATTGGAAGCCTATGTTTGGACATCGGAAGTGTTCCGGGTGAAATCGGGATTTTACCGGGTTACCGGGAGGTTACCAGAACCCCCCGGGAGCCATATGGGCCTTCATGGGCCTTAGTGGAAAGGAGAAAGGGGCAGCCCAAGGGGGCTGCGCGCCTCCCCCCTTCCCCTAGTCCTATTAGGACTAGGAGAGGTGGCCGGCCACCCCTCTCCCTCTTTCCCCCTTGGGAATCCTAGTTGGAATAGGATTGGGGAGGGAGTCCTACTCCCGGTAGGAGTAGGACTCCTCCTGCGCCTCTCTCTCTTTGCCGGCGCACCCTCCCCCCTTGGCTCCTTTATATACTGAGGTAGAGGCACCCCAAAGACCCACAAGTTGACACAAGTTGATCCATGTGATCAATTCCTTAGCTGTGTGCGGTGCCCCCTGCCACCATATTCCTCGATAATACTGTAGCGGAGTTTAGGCGAAGCCCTGCTGCTGTAGTACATCAAGATCGTCACCACGCCGTCGTGCTGACGGAACTCTTCCCCGACACTTTGCTGGATCGGAGTCCGGGGATCGTCATCGGGCTGAACGTGTGCTCGAACTCGGAGGTGCCGTAGTTTCAGTGCTTGATCGGTTGGATCGTGAAGACGTACGACTACTTCCTCTACGTCGTGTCATCGCTTCCGCAGTCGGTCTGCGTTGGGTACGTAGACAACACTCTCCCCTCGTTGCTATGCATCACATGATCTTGCGTGTGCGTAGGAAATTTTTTGAAATTACTACGTAACGCAACATGTTGTTCCTCCAACTGTTCCATTAGAATAATATTTGTTAGACCATGAAAACAATATGTTTATGAAGGAAAGGGAAGAAATAGATGAAGTGTTCCTTAAACAAGAACTTATGCTAAAACATAACCTTCCTGTTGAAATTCTTGGGGATCCCCCTCCACCCAAGGGTGATCCCGTGTTTGAACTCAAACCTTTACCTGATAATCTTAAGTATGCTTATCTTGATGAAAAAGAAATATATCCTGTTATTATTAGTGCTAACCTTTTAGAGAAAGAAGAAGAAAGATTATTGAAAACTCTGAAGAAGCACCGCGCTGCTATTGGATATACTCTGGATGATCTTAAGGGCATTAGTCCCACATTATGTCAACACAAAATTTCAGTGGAGAAAGATGCCAAACCAGTTAGAGATCCTCAAAGACGATTAAATCCCAAAATGAAAGAAGTGGTAAGAAAGGAGATACTAAAGCTCCTTGAGGCAGGTATTATTTATCCCGTTGCTGATAGTGAATGGGTAAGCCCTGTCCATTGTGTCCCTAAAAAGGGAGGTATTACCGTTGTTCCTAATGATAAAGATGAATTGATCCCGCAAAGAATTATTACAGGTTATAGGATGGTAACTGATTTCCGTAAGTTAAATAAAGCTACTAAGAAAGATCATTACCCTTTACCTTTTATTGATCAAATGCTAGAAAGGCTATCCAAACACACACATTTTTGCTTTCTAGATGGTTATTCTGGCTTCTCTCAGATACCTGTGTCAGCTAAGGATCAATCTAAACCTACTTTTACTTGCCCTTTTGGTACTTTTGCTTATAGACGTATGCCTTTTGGTTTATGTAATGCACCTGCTACCTTTCAAAGATGCATGATGGCTATATTTTCTGATTTTTGTGAAAAGATTTGTGAGGTATTCATGGATGACTTCTCCGTTTATGGATCCTCTTTTGATGATTGTTTGAGCAACCTTGATCGAGTTTTGCAGAGATGCGAAGACACTAGTCTCGTCCTGAATTGGGAAAAGTGTCACTTTATGGTTAATGAAGGCATTGTCTTGGGGCACAAGATCTCCGAGAGAGGTATTGAAGTTGATAAAGCCAAAGTTGATGCTATTGAAAAGATGCCATGTCCCAAGGACATAAAAGGTATAAGAAGTTTCCTTGGTCATGCCGGTTTTTATAGGAGGTTCATTAAGGACTTTTCCAAAATCTCTAGGCCTCTGACTAATTTATTGCAAAAGATATTCCTTTTGTCTTTGATGATGATTGCGTAGAAGCATTTGAAACACTTAAGAAAGCTTTGATCACTGCACCTATTGTTCAGCCACCTGATTGGAATTTACCTTTTGAAATTATGTGCGATGCTAGTGATTATGCTGTAGGTGCTGTTTTAGGGCAAAGAGTCGATAAGAAATTGAATGTTATCCAGTATGCTAGTAAGACTCTTGATACCGCCCAGAGAAATTATGCTACTACTGAAAAAGAGTTCTTAGCGGTTGTGTTTGCATGTGATAAGTTTAGAACTTATATTGTTGATTCCAAAGTTACTATTCACACTGATCATGCTGCTATTAAATATCTTATGGAAAAGGAAGATGCTAAGCCTAGACTCATTAGATGGGTTCTCTTGCTCCAAGAATTTGACTTGCATATTATTGATAGAAAGGGAGCTGAGAACCCCGTTGCAGACAACTTGTCTAGGTTAGAGAATGTTCTTGATGACCCACTGCCTATTAATGATAGCTTTCCTGATGAACAATTAGCGGTCGTCAATGCTTCTCATACTGCTCCTTGGTATGCTGACTATGCTAATTACATTGTTGCTAAATATATACCGCCTAGTTTCACATACCAGCAAAAGAAAAAGTTCTTTTATGATTTAAGACATTACTTCTGGGATGATCCACACCTTTATAAAGAAGGAGTTGATGGTATTATTAGACGTTGTGTGCCTGAGCATGAACAGGAACAAATCCTACGCAAGTGTCACTCTGAATCCTATGGAGGACACCATGCTGGAGATAGAACTGCACACAAGGTACTACAATCTGGTTTTTATTGGCCTACTCTCTTCAAGGATGCTCATAAGTTTGTCATATCTTGTGATGAATGTCAAAGAATAGGTAACATTAGTAGACGTCAAGAAATGCCTATGAATTATTCTCTTGTTATTGAACCGTTTGATGTTTGGGGCTTTGATTATATGGGACCTTTTCCTGCCTCCAATGGTTATACACATATTTTAGTTGCTATTGATTATGTTACTAAGTGGGTAGAAGCTATTCCAACTAGTAGTGCTGATCATAACACTTCTATTAAAATGCTTAAAGAAGTTATTTTTCCGATGTTTGGAGTCCCTAGATATCTTATGACTGGTGGTGGTTCACACTTTATTCATGGTGCTTTCCGTAAGATGCTTGCTAAGTATGATGTCAATCATAGAATCGCATCTCCGTATCACCCGCAGTCTAGTGGTCAAGTAGAGTTGAGAAATAGAGAGCTCAAATTAATTTTGCAAAAGACTGTGAATAGATCTAGAAAGAACTGGTCCAAAAAACTTGATGATGCATTATGGGCCTATAGAACTGCATACAAAAATCCTATGGGTATGTCTCCTTATAAGATGGTTTATGGAAAAGCATGTCATTTACCTCTTGAACTTGAACATAAAGCATATTCTGCTATTAAGGAGCTGAATTATGACTTCAAACTTGCCGGTGAGAAGAGGTTGTTTGATATTAGCTCACTTGATGAATGGAGAACCCAAGCATATGAGAATGCCAAGCTTTTCAAAGAAAAAGTCAAACGCTGGCATGATAAGAGGATACAAAAGCGTGAGTTTAACGTAGGAGATTATGTGTTATTATTCAACTCTCGTTTAAGATTTTTTGCAGGAGAACTTCTCTCAAAATGGGAAGGTCCCTATGTTATCGAGGAGGTCTATCGTTCTAGTGCTATAAAGATCAACAACTTCGAAGGCACAAATCCGAGGGTGGGAAACGGTCAAAGAATTAAACATTATATTTCAGGTAATCTTATCAATGTTGAAACTAATATTATTGAAACCATAACCCCTGAGGAATACATAAGAGACACTTTCCAGAATGTTCCAGACTCCGAAAAGGCATAGGTACGTGGTACGGTAAGTAAACTGACTCTAAAACAACTCTAATGTCAATTTTCATCAGTTTTGGATTATTTAAGAATTTTAGGAAGAAAGAAGTAGTCCGAAAGGGACACGAGGCTCCCACGAGAGAGGAGGCCACGCCCCCCCTGTAGGGCGCGCCCCCTGTGTTGTGGGCACCTCGTGTGCCTCCCGGACTCCGTTTTCTTGTATGTCACATATTTTGGTCGGTAAAAATTCATTATATATACTCTTGAATGTTTTGAGCAAATGTATCACGCAAATATCTTTTGTTTTCATTTCGAGCTGTTTCTGTTTCAGATCTAGAGCATCATGTCGTCTCCAAGCGCTCCCAAGGACAAGTTTTTCGAGAGGGTTGTCAACCCCTATCTCGCGGAGGTGCTACATCACCCTCAAACCATTGAGATGGGTGAGGGGGTGCTGCACATCCGCGATGTGGAGGGACCAAGGCGTACCGGGAGCGTGGAGACAAAGCTTGAAGCCATGGAGCAAGAAGTTTTCAATCGTCAAGGGATGGTGGAGCGTGGACTCAACGCCAACCAGATGATGATCACTGAGTTCACCAACAACCACAAGCTAGATGCCAAAGTCATTGGGGAGACCATCTTCAATCTTCAAGAGCAAATCGAGCACCTCCAAGCCCAGATTTATGACCTGCAAAACCAGAACTGTGAGTATGAATATAGATTCAAAAGGATGAGTTTGGCTACAGATTTAAGGATCCCGGAGACTCAATCATCCTTTTATGATGGAGATCCTATGCCTTGGAAGACGGACGACAAGCCTGCATCATCAACAACTCCTACTTCACCACCTCCGAAGAAATAATCACATGGGTATGGGCACTCCCCTTGGCAACTGCCAAGCTTGGGGGAGGTGCCCTAGTATCGTATCACCATCACACTCCTATCTTTACCGCTTTATTTAGTTCAATCCTTTTAGTAGTATCTTGATCTAGTAGTTTTGAGTTTTGCATTGTGATCTCTTTATGTAATCAAGTCTGTGTGCTATCTATAATGAAGATTAGTGTTGAGTCAAGGGCTTTGCTATGTTACTATGATCTTGTGAAAGTAGAAAAACAAAAGAGTTCATATTGATCTTATGGATAGTGATAACTTCACACATAGAAAGTATGAGGCATAGAAATTGTTGAGAGTTGATGAACGTAGCCTTGGTCATCGTTGCAATTAATAGGAAGTGATAAGGAAAGAGGGGTTCACATATAAATATATTATCTTGGACATCTTTTATAATTGGGAGCACTCATTAAGTATGACATGCTAAAAGAGTTGACGTTGGACAAGGAAGACAACATAATGGTTTATGTTTTCCGACATCTCAGTTAAAGTATATTGTCATTGACCTTCCAAACATGTTGAGCTTGCCTTTCCCCCTCATGCTAGCCAAATTCCTTGCACCAAGTAGAGATACTACTTGTGCTTCCAATTATCCTTAAACCCAGTTTTGCCACGAGAGTCCACCACACCTACCTATGGATTGAGTAAGATCCTTCAAGTAAGTTGTCATCGGTGCAAGCAATAAAAAAAATTGCTCTTTAAATATGTATGACTTATTAGTGCGGAGAAAATAAGCTTTGTATGAACTTGTTGTGGAAGTAATAAAAGCGACAAACTACATAATAAAGGTCCACATAGAAGGGGCAATATAAAGTGACATTCTTTTGCACTAAGACTTTATGCATCAACCCTAAACGCGCATGACAACCTCTGCTTCCCTCTACGAAGGGCCTATCTTTTACTTTATGTTTTTACTTTATGCTTGAGTCAAGGTGATGCTCACCTTTCCCTTTTTATGTTTATCCTTTGGCAAGCTCCTCGTGTTTGAAAGATCATGATATATATATCCAATTGGATGTAAGTTGGCATAGGCTATTATTGCTGACATCACCTAAAGGTGAATACGTTGGGAGGCAACACAATAAGCCCCTATCTTTCTCAATGTCTGGCTGAAACTCTATAACCACAAGTATTGCGTGAGTGTTAACAATTATAGGAGACTACGAGATAGTTGAGTATGTGAGTTTGTTGAAAAGCCCTATTATTGACTCTTTCTGATGTTACGATAAATTGCAATTGCTTCAATGACTGAGATTATAGTTTGTTAGTTCCCAATGAAGTTTTTGAACCATACTTGACATTGTGAATTGCTTATTACTTGAGCTTAGGAAATCATATGACAAAATCTATATATGTCACTGTTATTAGAATGATCATGATGCCCTCATGTCCGTATTTTTTTTATCGACACCTCTATCTCTAAACATGTGGACATATTTTTCGATTTCGGCTTCCGCTTGAGGACAAGCGAGGTCTAAGCTTGGGGGAGTTGATACGTCCATTTTGCATCATGCTTTTACATCAATATTTATTGCATTATGGGCTGTTATTACACATTATATCTCAATACTTATGGCTATTCTCTCTTATTTTATAAGGTTTACCATGAAGAGGGGGAATGCCGGCAGCTGGAATTCTGGCTGGAAAAGGAGCAAACATTGGAAACCTATTATGCACAACTCCAAAAGTCCTGAAACTCCACGAAACAAATTTTTGGATTTAATAAGAATTTATGAGCGAAAGAAATAGGCCAGGGGGCCCACACCCTGTCCAGGAGACAGGGGGGCGCCCCCCCTGTAGGGCGCGGCCCCCTATCTCCTGGGCCCCCTGGTGGGACTCCGGCGTCCATCTTCCGCTATATGAAGGGTTTTGTCCTGGAAAAAATCATGGGCAAGCTTACGGGATGAAACTCCGCCGCCACGAGGCGGAATCTTGGCGGAATCAATCTAGGGCTCTGGCGGAGCTGTTCTGCGAGGGACACTTCCCTCCGGGAGGGGGAAATCATCACCAACGTCATCACCAACGATCCTCTCATCGGGAGGGGGTCAATCTCCATCAACATCTTCACCAACACCATCTCCTCTCAAAACCCTAGTTCATCTCTTGTATCCAATCTTGTATCAAAACCACAAATTGGTACCTGTGGGTTGCTAGTAGTGTTGATTACTCCTTGTAGTTGATGCTAGTTGGTTTACTTGGTGGAAGATCATATGTTCAGATCCTTTATGCATATTATTACTCCTATGATTATGAACATGAATATGCTTTGTGAGTAGTTACGTTTGTTCCTGAGGACATGGGTAAAGTCTTGCTATTAGTAGTCATGTGAATTTGGTATTCGTTTGATATTTTGATGAGATGTATGTTGTCTTTTCCTCTAGTGGTGTTATGTGAACGTCGACTACATGACACTTCACCATTATTTGGGCCTAGAGGAAGGCATAGGGAAGTAATAAGTAGAAGATGGGTTGCTAGAGTGACAGAAGCTTAAACCCTAGTTTATGCGTTGCTTCGTTAGGGGTTGATATGGACCCATATGTTTAATGTTATGGATAGGTTTACCTTAATACTCCTTTTTGTAGTTGCGGACGCTTGCAATAGGGGTTAATCATAAGTGGGATGCTTGTCCAAGCTAGGGCAGTACCCAAGTACCGGTCCACCCACATATCAAATTATCAAAGTACCGAACGCGAATCTTATGAACGTGATGGAAACTAGCTTGACGATAATTCCCAACGTGTCCTCGGGAGCTCCTTCTTCATTATTAGAATTTGTCCAGGCTTATCCTTTGCTACATAAAGGATTGGGCCACCTTGCTGCACTTTATTTACTTTATTTACTTTTTGCTTGTTACCATTTATCTTATCACAAAACTATCTATCACCTACTATTTCAGTGCTTGCAGAGAAAACCTTACTGAAAACCGCTTATCATTTCTTTCTGCTCCTCGTTGGGTTAGACACTCTTACTTATCGAAAGGACTACGATAGATCCCCTATACTTGTGGGTCATCAATGCACTATGCCTCGCCCCGTTCTCACAAACGCGTTATATATCTCTCTATCTAACTCATAAGTGCACACACTCTATATGCATTGGGATTTCTCTTTCACACATGCTCACAATCTCTCTCAGGGTGTCGGGGTGTGTCACGCACATGCTCTCTCTGTTTCTCTCTCTCTCTCTCTCTCTCTTTCTGACTACTATGTACCACTGTTTTCACTAATCTCAGTTGGAAAACACTATTTCTCTCACATGCATATATACACACGCACGGTCTCTACTAGCCCTCTATACGCACATATATGTGCCTACGTGTCTCCCGCACGCACATTATCTTTAGGCCTCTCTCGCACACATTGCCCCCCCGACACACCTCTCTCTTAGTAGTTGGCAGATATGATTTCATCATATCATTCGGTAGGATATCCCTTACTGTTAGGCTGGATGGTAATACGAGGCAAAGTTTTACCCTAGTTCAGATCGGAACCTTGCAGTTGAAGAAAGAGCCTACTCCTGGTACTGTATATTGGTGATAGGGGTGTGTACAAAGTACACGTGAATACCAGGCACTGTGCATGTGTGTATACTATCGACGAACTAGCCCCCAAGCTTGTATAACATACTAAGGGCCTAGGGTTACAAATCATATATAGTCAGCTTATCACCAGTGGGGATAGAGTCCTCCGCGACTCTGGTAGCTTCGTGTTGTACGCCGAGTCCTCCACATGGGTCTTCGTATAACACGTCTCGGACCAACCTATATGTGGCGCAAGATGGAACCGACCCATGAGTCTTCATGTTGACCCACCACAACTAGAAATGATGTGCCCACCACACCACACACGCAATCGGCCACTAAGAAAATAAGCATATACAATAGTACAACGGTATCTAGCTAACGATACGTCTCCATATTTTGTTGATGACACTGACGGACTTTGCATTTGATGCGTGCTCCGTATTTTGTTGACGACACTTAAGGTCATTGTATTTGAAGCGAAAGCACGATATGGTCACTGGACTTCAGAATAAGCTCATCACGGTCACCACATACATTTTGTCGTGCTAACCAACATGTGGTTGGATGGTTAGGAGGACAGTGGTTTCTCGAGCCCACCAAGGTTAAAGTCGCGGTGCTCGCATTTATCTTGTGTTAATCTCAGTATTTTCTGGTGATGTATGTTCAGTGGGAGGAGACATTCCTGTGACGCCCCCGATTTAATCATACACTAATCATGCACGCAAACGTGTACGATCAAGATCAGGGACTCACAGGAAGATATCACAACACAACTCTAAAACATAAATAAGTCATACAAGCATCATAATACAAGCCAGGGGCCTTGAGGGCTCGAATACAAGTGCTCGATCATAGACGAGTCAGCGGAAGCAACAATATCTGAGTACAGACATAAGTTAAACAAGTTTGCCTTAAGAAGGCTAGCACAAACTGGGATACAGATCGAAAGAGGCGCAGGTCTCCTGCCTGGGATCCTCCTAACTACTCCTGGTCGTCGTCAGCGGCCTGCACGTAGTAGTAGGCACCTCCAGTGTAGTAGGAATCATCGTCGACGGTGGCGTCTGGCTCCAGGGCTCCAGCATCTGGTTGCGACAACCAGGTAGAAGGGAAAGGGGAAAAGAGGGAGAAAAGCAACCGTGAGTACTCATCCAAAGTACTCGCAAGCAAGGAGCTACACTACATATGCATGGGTATATGTGTAAAAGGCCATATCGGTGGACTGAACTGCAGAATGCCAGAATAAAAGGGGGATAGCTAATCCTGTCGAAGACTACGCTTCTGGCAGCCTCCGTCTTGCAGCATGTAGAAGAGAGTAGATTGAAGTCCTCCAAGTAGT
Organism: Triticum dicoccoides; assembly: GCF_002162155.2. Lineage (NCBI taxonomy): Eukaryota > Viridiplantae > Streptophyta > Magnoliopsida > Poales > Poaceae > Triticum > Triticum dicoccoides. Next base: position 395,718,585 of record NC_041383.1, on the reverse strand, counting down.
ATCTCCAAGTAGCATCTCTAAGTAGCATCTCCAGTAGCATAATCCTACCCGGCGATCCTCCCCTCGTCGCCCTGTGGAAAAGCGATCACCGGGTTGTCTGTGGAACTTGGAAGGGTGTGTTTTATTAAGTATCCGGTTCTAGTTGTCATAAGGTCAAGGTACAACTCCAAGTCGTCCTGTTACCGAAGATCACGGCTATTCGAATAGATTAACTTCCCTGCAGGGGTGCACCAACTTACCCAACACGCTTGATCCCATTTGGCCGGACACACTTTCCTGGGTCATGCCCGGCCTCGGAAGATCAACACGTCGCAGCCCCACCTAGGCACAACAGAGAGGTCAGCACGCCGGTCTAAACCTAAGCGCACAGGGGTCTGGGCCCATCGCCCTTAGCACACCTGCACGTTGCGTACGCGGCCGGTGAGCAGACCTAGCAACCTCCATTACAAAGGAAGTTGCGTTAACGCAGTCCAACCCGGCGCGCGCCACTCAGTCGCTGACGTCAAGAAGGCTTCGGCTGATACCACGACACCAGGATACCCATAACTACTCCCGCGTAGATGGTTAGTGCGTATAGGCTCGTAGCCAACTCAGATCAAATACCAAGATCTCGTTAAGCGTGTTAAATATCCGCGAACGCCGAACATGGCCAGGCCCACCTCTCTCCTAGGCGGTCTCAACCTGCCCTGCCGCTCCGCCACAAAGTAACAGTCGGGGGCCGTCGGGAACCCAGGCCCACCTCTACCGGGATGGAGCCACCTGCCCCTTCAGCCCCCATCTCCGAACAGTATCACAGGTAATGTAACTGTGCAAAGTATATCGTATATGCCCGTGATCACCTCCCGAAGTGATCACGGCCCAGTAGTATAGCATGGCAGACGGACAAGAGTGTAGGGCCACTGATGGAACACTGGCATCCTATACTAAGCAGTAGGATAGCAGGTAAAGGTAACAACAGTAGTAGCAAGGACAGGCTATGCAGCAGTATAGGATTAACTGAAAGCAGTAACATGCTACACTACTCTAATGCAAGCAGTATAGAGAAGAGTAGGCGATATCTGGTGATCAAAGGGGGGGCTTGCCTGGTTGCTCTGGCAAGAGAGAGGGGTCGTCGGTGACGTAGTTGATCACAGCGGCATCAGCGGCAGTCTCAGGGTCTACCGAAGAGAAGAGGGGGGAAGAAACAGTAAATACATAGCAAGCAAGAGCATAACAGGACAACAGGCAGAGCTAGATGTGTTCTAACACGGTGCTACACGTTATCGGCGAAGGGGGATAACATCCGGAAATGTTTCCCCAGGTTTAGCATTTTCGGACAGATGAATCGGAGGTGAAAGTTGCGTGTTTGCTATGCTAGGGATGTGTAGCGGACGAACGGGCTGCGTATCCGGAAGCGTCTCGTCGTTCTGAGCAACTTTCATGTACAAAGTTTTTCCATCCGAGCTACGGTTTATTTTATATTAATTTTAAAAGATTTAATTCATTTTTAGGATTTATTTAATTATTTAAATTCAACATTATCCAGAACAGTGCACGCTGACGTCAGCAGTCAACAGAGGCGTTGACTGGACAACTGACGTGTGGGTCCCGCATGTCATTGACTCACAATAATTAAACAAGGTTAATTAGCTTTAACTAAATGATTAGGTTAATCTAATCTGATTTAATTAAGTTAATTAATTAATTAATATTTTTATTATTATATTTATTATTTATTTTTCTTCTCTTTTTTTACGTTCTGGGGGCTGGTCCCCACGTGTCAGGGAGTATTTCGGTTAGTTAATTAGCCAGTTTACTTAAGTTGTGATTAATTAGAAGGCGGGTCCCAGCAGTCAGTGGTACTGGCGTCATAAGCGGCTGGGTTAAGAGGACACGTCAGCAGCGCCGACATCTAGTCGCCGGCGACCAAAACATAGCGATGACGCACGGGATGTCACCGAAAATCGGTTACAGGCCACCAAAACGGGCGTCGCTTGTCGCATTCGAACGCGCGTGAAGTCCTGCGTCCAATGGTGCTAGGGGTGGGAGTGAGGGAGGTCCCAAGCGACGCCGACGACGAGCAATGGTGATGGCCAGATCTAGGCGAGCTCGGTTTCAAGGTTGCAACATATGGCGAGGCGACCAAAGGGTATCAGATGGTTCCTGGGGAGTCCAGGAACACGAGGCAAAGCTCGGTCGCGAGTCCTGCGGGCTGTGGCCACGATGGAGAGTCAAGCGGCGGCGACGAGTTCTCGGACGCGGTAGCGGGGCTAGCTAGTGGGGGAGCCAGAGCTCAAGGGAAGAGGAAAGGATGTGGGGGGCTCACAGAGGGCCGGCAGGGGGCTCAGGGGAGCCAGGGGGTGCCGGAGTCGAGAGGATCGACGGCGAGGTAGCGGCGTCGTCCGACGAAGAGGATCGAGGCAGACGGTGGCGATGATGCGTACGTCGATGTGGTGGCCTCCCGGCCTTGGTCCAGCGGAGTAGACAAAGCAGGGGTCGACGACGGTCCTCCCAGCGAGATCCCAGGCGGCAGGGTGAGTGCGCGGGTGGGCGAGGTCGACGGCGGCCATGGCGATGTGCGGCGGTGGAGTCGGGGCGGATCCCCTCGATCCAGATCGAGAGGAGGCAGAGGGAGTCCGGCGGGGAGGGCGGCAGGGTGGTTCCGACGAGGGGGGCTCCTGGCAGCAGCAGTCGGCGAGTAGCGCGAGGGGCAAGCGCCTCCTGTACGGCGCACGTCGTGCGTTAGTGGGAGTGTGGCGGCGCCAGGAGGGGAGCGAGGGAAGAGATGGGTGGAGTGGGGATCGTGGGGGTGTGGGCTAGGGTTCGGTGTCCCCTGGGTGGGTTAGTTGGTGAGGTGGGGTGGGCCGGTCCGGCCGAGCCGGCCTGTAGCTAGCTGGGCCATTCGGCCCAGAGAGAGGGGTTCTTTTCTTTTGTCTTTTTTTTTGTTTTTGTAGTTTCTTTTCTTTATTTATTTATTTTCTTTTCTGTTTTAAATCATTTTAAATTATCTAGGTATTTTATAAAAATGTGTTTGCTTTATTATAATTACCCAGGCATTTAACTGTACACCCCGAACATTTTAGTTTAATATTTTGAAAACTTTGTCGTTTGACATTATTCGAATTTGAATTTGAAACGTTTTCGAATGAACCCGAGATTAACTACAGTGACCGAGGTGACATGGCATCATTAACGTGAGATTACTGTAGCATGATTATCCGAGCGTCACAATTCTCCTCCACTACAAGAAATCTCGTCCCGAGATTTAAGAGGGGAGTAGGGGGGGGGGGTTCTGGTTATTCTAATGGATCTTCTTGAAGAAGTTAATCCCTTTCATTGATGTCTTCAATTCTTTATTCCAAAGCATCATGATGAAGTTGTCGTCCTTTCTTCGGGGAACTCCATCGTACTTACGAATAGGTAAGGGGCAGCTCTACAATGATAGGAGGTTATAAGGGAAATTCATCTGGGGTATCCCAAGAATGAACATATGAGTATCTCTCGAGTTGAACAAATTACACCTATCGAGAGCAAAGTAAGACGGTGCAATAAGAAGTTTCAAGCGGATAGGCAATCGTTCATTGCCTGAAGCAGAGTGCGAAAGGGGTTCTGAGCAACGGGAATAAGTATTGTGTCCGATACCAGAATAGATCAACAGGCAAGTGGCCCGTGAATTACATACAAAGTCAAGCACGAGGAATAACTTTGACAACAGGTTGTACAGGAGAGTCAGGTTTCGTTCCTGGGACCTGTGGGTTATGGGCCCACCACGTGGGTTAAAAGTAGAAAGGGGGGCTGACATCTTGTATGATCACGATAGCAAGGCATGTCAGAGAGTAGCATGTCAGTTATGTCGGCAACAATGTCGGTACCAAGGGCGAGGGACGAAGAGAACCATTTTCCTGCTCGTTGAACGAGGCGGACCAGTAGGCGAAGTTCTCGTCCATCGGTGGTTACCGGAATATCATCAACAAAAGTAACAGGGTCTTACTGACAGAATTGTACAACGAGGTGTTTACATAAGCAGGAGAATATTACTGCTCAGATCATATAGTTCACAAGAAAGGTTAAACCAACAATGGAAGGAAAATATGATCATCAGATTAAACAGAACAATGGAAAGGAAATTATGTTTAAACACATATTTCAAGGGTATATCCTTCCCAAGGACAAGCAGAGCATGATATCCATGTCAGGATATAATGTAGAAAACTCTTTAGGTAGGGGAGAGAATTTTCATGACATTGCCCATACAAAGGTGTTTGGGTAATTGAGCAAGAAACATTTAGCATTGGGCTTCAAATGGTCATGTTGAAAATCGGAGTACCATAGACATGCTTCGAGATAGCATTGACATGGTCATCAGGTGAAGATCAGACTTTGGAAACACGAAGGATCCATCAGGAATAACTTGTAGAATAAGTCTTACAATTTGCTCATGGATGAATGGATAACCTTGCTGAAAAGGAATCTATAATGATAGGTCCTCCAG
>NC_041383.1:395706555-395713950 GCF_002162155.2 Triticum dicoccoides | reverse complement strand
GGGGGGGGGGGGTGCTAGGCATGACATCATGTTACCGGGTCATCAAAGGATCAACATCATAACTCTTGGAAAGTTGTCCCAACCATCATATCTGACCGAGATTCATATCCAATTGGTGCCATGAAACCTCAGACTCAGGGGGTCCGAGAGGAAAAAGGTGCAACACAAATCGTCGAAATGACATTGCAAGATCCTCGAGAAATGAACTATGGAAGCGGGTTTCTGAAGCAATAGCTCATCATTAAACCAAGGAGAGGACAAGGAGGTGCTTGGTGAACTCAACGGCAATTCACCGAGATTCCCAAAAGATGGATTTCCACAGTTAAGTGAACAAGGAGATAACATTTGTCAGATCAAATGATATAAGGAAGTATGCTCGAGGTAAACATACACAATTAACATTGGTTGAAAGGTGCGCCCGAAATGTGGGTTGGGTTGCACGACCAATGTCAGAATGGTGATTCAATAATCAATAGCCTAAGAATGAACTTTCGACCATTAACTAAAAAAAATAGGGTTGCTAGAAGGAAAGAACCCAAACAACACCCTTCACTTGTTGGAATTAACACGGGGACCAAGAGAGAATGGTGATGGTGAGAAGTATTTCTATGTCAAGAATTCTCAAGAGGTGGAACAATTCTCAGAACATTCTTGACATAAAGGATGGTAATACTCCAAGGTAAAGAAGAACAATTGCTGGATAGCAAGGAACTCAAGGTATAACACCAAGCATGAACAAGCTTGTGTTGGTGGGAAGGCAATAAAGTGGTCGATGATAATACAATTCATCGAGGGCAAGGATGGTATTTCTCATCATGAATTCAATTGATATCCTGGATGAGCTCAGAATGTTGATGATCACGACACCTTTGTCACGAGAGTTCATGAAGATGTAATCGATCGGCGACGACATCAAGTCAAAGTAATGATGAAGTGAAAGGTTATTGGAACCAAGGGTACGACACAACTCGAAACCAAGCTTGTTGTTCAAGGCGAAATGGTATGACGATGAGGATCGACGTAAGGTTAGTTCATCGTCGAAAATTGTGCTCCGAGAAGAAGGACCGGGTAGCACAATTAAAATCATCACGACAATGATATAGCCAAACAGGCTAGGAATGGCGTGATCGGGTACAAACTCGTACTTATAGAAGCTTACTGAAGAGTTGTTGAATCGTAGTGCGGACTCGGTTCCGTTATCGGTGTCTTTGAGTGTTTATTAACTCAGAGCCCGTGAAAAATTGGAATCAGTGGGAAGGTAGCACTTGATGAAGAACTCATAAGGAGTTATGCAGTTCCATGATAATCTTGAGATACCAGGGGGGTAATATCGACACAAGATCAAAGTAAAGGTTGGACTGGTGTATTGATCCATAGGAGACAATTGTTTTAACTTGTCCGAGAAATGAGATCGAAGAAGAACAATCATGGTCGGAACCACGGTTGCAAGGGATCAATTCACAGATACCATATGTTAGTTATCAAGGAAATAGTTATTGTTACAAGAAGCTTCCATGATAGGATATACATCGCGTCCATGGGCATGAACACAAAGTTCAAGGTCGACTCCCACTTCTCCAATGCATACCCTTTCATTCACTTCTCGCTTTCGATGAAGTTATAGCGTTGAAATTTTATCTGGCAAAATACCAGAAGAGTACGACTCGTGAAAACTTTCGAGTTCACACATATTAAGGAAGGCATAGGTTCAACCCATCGGGGCATCTTAGAATCCTATACCAGAATCTTTTAGAAGTAATTAACTCAAGCTCGAAGGCAGAGCATGGTTGAGAAAGCAGACGATACAATTTACCAAAGGCATTATGTATCCGAGAAAAGGCTCACAAGTTTATTGAATATGAAGGGCGTTGTCAGATAAAATCCAACAAAGGATCTGGCGGTCCACAAGGGATCTGACGTGAGCATCGGTACTCAACTAGAGGAAGCAGATTATAGAAACAACTGACTAACTCAATTGTCAAATGCAAAGGAATTATGATTTCCAAATCAAGGGATCAGAAGCAATGCTCTGATTAGGGGTGGATAAGTTGAATAGCTGTAGGGTACAATCAAAGACAATTGGGTTGGTCGAGAACCAATTCCAGTAAAAAGAATGGCAGCTCAGCCGGAAAAGTAATTTATAAGGATCAATGATGATTGCGTGTATTCGCAAACATATTGAGTCAACAGACTCAAAATGGTAATGACAAGGAATGTCAATATGACTACGAGACTTATGGGATTATCCATAATGCAAGCAAGCAAGAATTTCAAGAGCCAAAGGCCCCAAAGGATTTTCGGAAGATCGAATATTATTTCGAAGACTTTTGTGAAACACATGAACAACTGGGGATGAGCGGATACTCGACAAGTGCGAGGATTTATTCGAAGGGGTATTCATGTGGCAAAGAACTGCCTGCAGTAGGCACAAAGTATTCTCGGAATAATAGAGAAAACTTCGGGGTATCTTGTAATAACAAGATCAATGGGGGATGATCATAAGAATGGCAAGTGTAAGTAGTTATCCATACGGATTTATCGGTGGTTAGGAATAGCCAAAGTGATGGGCACAAGTCTCGAGAGAACATCAGAGAGTATCTTCGGAATCTTCTGATGTAGCAGGCGATCCTCTGCAATAAGGGGCTCTTCGGGTGGATGCGATCACGAGATCCTAATCTTAGAGTTAGCAAATTCATTTAACACGAATAGTAGAGAGATCAGAGTCCCAGAGTATAGACGAGGAATAAAAGATCCTAATACCACCCGATGGTGACGTGGGCCCGTAAGGCACACAGCCAAGTTAGTAAAAGTTTTTGCAATGTCTAGACTCGACTTCGGCCAAGGAGTGTGGAAGGGGGATTCCTACAGGCAGTCGGCTCTGATACCAACTTGTGACGCCCCCGATTTAATCATACACTAATCATGCACGCAAACGTGTACGATCAAGATCAGGGACTCACGGGAAGATATCACAACACAACTCTAAAACATAAATAAGTCATACAAGCATCATAATACAAGCCAGGGGCCTTGAGGGCTCGAATACAAGTGCTCGATCATAGACGAGTCAGCGGAAGCAACAATATCTGAGTACAGACATAAGTTAAACAAGTTTGCCTTAAGAAGGCTAGCACAAACTGGGATACAGATCGAAAGAGGCGCAGGTCTCCTGCCTGGGTCCTCCTAACTACTCCTGGTCGTCGTCAGCGGCCTGAACGTAGTAGTAGGCACCTCCAGTGTAGTATGAATCATCGTCGACGGTGGCGTCTGGCTCCAGGGCTCCAGCATCTGGTTGCGACAACCAGGTAGAAGGGAAAGGGGAAAAGAGGGAGAAAAGCAACCGTGAGTACTCATCCAAAGTACTCGCAAGCAAGGAGCTACACTACATATGCATGGGTATATGTGTAAAAGGCCATATCGGTGGACTGAACTGCAGAATGCCAGAATAAAAGGGGGATAGCTAATCCTGTCGAAGACTACGCTTCTGGCAGCCTCCGTCTTGCAGCATGTAGAAGAGAGTAGATTGAAGTTCTCCAAGTAGTATCTCCAAGTAGCATCTCCAAGTAGCATCTCCAGTAGCATAATCCTACCCGGCGATCCTCCCCTCGTCGCCCTGTGGAAAAGCGATCACCGGGTTGTCTGTGGAACTTGGAAGGGTGTGCTTTATTAAGTATCCGGTTCTAGTTGTCATAAGGTCAAGGTACAACTCCAAGTCGTCCTGTTACCGAAGATCACGGCTATTCGAATAGATTAACTTCCCTGCAGGGGTGCACCAACTTACCCAACATGCTTGATCCCATTTGGCCGGACACACTTTCCTGGGTCATGCCCGGCCTCGGAAGATCAACACGTCGCAGCCCTACCTAGGCACAACAGAGAGGTCAGCACGCCGGTCTAAACCTAAGCGCACAGGGGTCTGGGCCCATCGCCCTTAGCACACCTGCACGTTGCGTACGCGGCCGGTGAGCAGACCTAGCAACCTCCATTACAAAGGAAGTTGCGTTAACGCAGTCCAACCCGGCGCGCGCCACTCAGTCGCTGACGTCAAGAAGGCTTCGGCTGATACCACGACGCCGGGATACCCATAACTACTCCCGCGTAGATGGTTAGTGCGTATAGGCTCGTAGCCAACTCAGATCAAATACCAAGATCTCGTTAAGCGTGTTAAATATCCGCGAACGCCGAACAGGGCCAGGCCCACCTCTCTCCTAGGCGGTCTCAACCTGCCCTGCCGCTCCGCCACAAAGTAACAGTCGGGGGCCGTCGGGAACCCAGGCCCACCTCTACCGGGATGGAGCCACCTGCCCCTTCAGCCCCCATCTCCGAACAGTATCACAGGTAATGTAACTGTGCAAAGTATATCGTATATGCCCGTGATCACCTCCCGAAGTGATCACGGCCCAGTAGTATAGCATGGCAGACGGACAAGAGTGTAGGGCCACTGATGGAACACTAGCATCCTATACTAAGCAGTAGGATAGCAGGTAAAGGTAACAACAGTAGTAGCAAGGACAGGCTATGCAGCAGTATAGGATTAACTGAAAGCAGTAACATGCTACACTACTCTAATGCAAGCAGTATAGAGAAGAGTAGGCGATATCTGGTGATCAAAGGGGGGGCTTGCCTGGTTGCTCTGGCAAGAGAGAGGGGTCGTCGGTGACGTAGTTGATCACAGCGGCATCAGCGGCAGTCTCAGGGTCTACCGAAGAGAAGAGGGGGGAAGAAACAGTAAATACATAGCAAGCAAGAGCATAACAGGACAACAGGCAGAGCTAGATGTGTTCTAACGCGGTGCTACACGTTATCGGCGAAGGGGGATAACATCCGGAAATGTTTCCCCAGGTTTAGCATTTTCGGACAGATGAATCGGAGGTGAAAGTTGCGTGTTTGCTATGCTAGGGATGTGTAGCGGACGAACGGGCTGCGTGTCCGGAAGCGTCTCGTCGTTCTGAGCAACTTTCATGTACAAAGTTTTTCCATCCGAGCTACGGTTTATTTTATATTAATTTTAAAAGATTTAATTCATTTTTAGGATTTATTTAATTATTTAAATTCAACATTATCCAGAACAGTGCACGCTGACGTCAGCAGTCAACAGAGGCGTTGACTGGACAACTGACGTGTGGGTCCCGCATGTCATTGACTCACAATAATTAAACAAGGTTAATTAGCTTTAACTAAATGATTAGGTTAATCTAATCTGATTTAATTAAGTTAATTAATTAATTAATATTTTTATTATTATATTTATTATTTATTTTTCTTCTCTTTTTTTACGTTCTGGGGGCTGGTCCCCACGTGTCAGGGAGTATTTCGGTTAGTTAATTAGCCAGTTTACTTAAGTTGTGATTAATTAGAAGGCGGGTCCCAGCAGTCAGTGGTACTAGCGTCATAAGCGGCTGGGTTCAGAGGACACGTCAGCAGTGCCGACGTCTAGTCGCCGGCGACCAAAACATAGCGATGACGCACGGGATGTCACCGAAAATCGGTTACAGGCCACCAAAACGGGCGTCGCTTGTCGCATTCGAACGCGCGTGAAGTCCTGCGTCCAATGGTGCTAGGGGTGGGAGTGAGGGAGGTCCCAAGCGACGCCGATGACGAGCAATGGTGATGGCCGGATCTAGGCGAGCTCGGTTTCAAGGTTGCAGCATATGGCGAGGCGACCAAAGGGTATCAGATGGTTCCTGGGGAGTCCAGGAACACGAGGCAAAGCTCGGTCGCGAGTCCTGCGGGCTGTGGCCACGATGGAGAGTCAAGCGGCGGCGACGAGTTCTCGGACGCGGTAGCGGGGCTAGCTAGTGGGGGAGCCAGAGCTCAAGGGAAGAGGAAAGGATGTGGGGGGCTCACAGAGGGCCGGCAGGGGGCTCAGGGGAGCCAGGGGGTGCCGGAGTCGAGAGGATCGACGGCGAGGTAGCGGCGTCGTCCGACGAAGAGGATCGAGGCAGACGGTGGCGATGATGCGTACGTCGATGTGGTGGCCTCCCGGCCTTGGTCCAGCGGCGTAGACAAAGCAGGGGTCGACGACGGTCCTCCCAGCGAGATCCCAGGCGGCAGGGTGAGTGCTCGGGTGGGCGAGGTCGACGGCGGCCATGGCGATGTGCGGCGGTGGAGTCGGGGCGGATCCCCTCGATCCAGATCGAGAGGAGGCAGAGGGAGTCCGGCAGGGAGGGCGGCGGGGTGGTTCCGACGAGGGGGGCTCCTGGCAGCAGCGGTCGGCGGGTAGCGCGAGGGGCAAGCGCCTCCTGTACGGCGCACGTCGTGCGTTAGTGGGAGTGTGGCGGCGCCAGGAGGGGAGCGAGGGAAGAGATGGGTGGAGTGGGGATCGTGGGGGTGTGGGCTAGGGTTCGGTGTCCCCTGGGTGGGTTAGTTGGTGATGTGGGGTGGGCCGGTCCGGCCGAGCCGGCCTGTAGCTAGCTGGGCCATTCGGCCCAGAGAGAGGGGTTCTTTTCTTTTGTCTTTTTGTTTTTGTTTTTGTAGTTTCTTTTCTTTTTTTATTTATTTTCTTTTCTGTTTTAAATCATTTTAAATTATCTAGGTATTTTATAAAAATGTGTTTGATTTATTATAATTACCCAGGCATTTAACTATACACCCCGAACATTTTAGTTTAATATTTTGAAAACTTTGTCGTTTGACATTATTCGAATTTGAATTTGAAACGTTTTCGAATGAACCCGAGATTAACTACAGTGACCGAGGTGACATGGCATCATTAACGTGAGATTACTGTAGCATGATTATCCGAGCGTCACAGTTCCACTCGACTACGAGGCACCTATGGTGACTTCTTAAAATCTCAAGATCATATATGCTGGCCCACTCTCTCGAAGGTGCTCATAGGGGTAGGGTTCGCGTGCGTGCACTTATAGCGGTGAGTGCTTGCGCGTATATATGAGCCCTTGCGTCTGTACCGTGTTAAACAAATACATGTCATGATTATACGGTCACTGGCTCACCCGTACAACTCCTTATTTTGTTGATGACACAATCAATTGACCAGTCAAACGTTCCACGCGACGCAACTAGTGTTGCACCATCGGGGCGCGTAACCATGGGGCCCACCTGTCAGCCCGTATATGAAAGAAAGAAATGGTAGTTTGAGTCTGTACTGTATTAATAAAATAGGAGTACATTTTAGGGTGATCATACGGTCACTGGCTCACCATACAGCTCTGTAATTTGTTGATAACACGATCAATTGACCAGTCAAATGGTCCACATTCAGCAGCGCACATTACCATAGGGCCCACCCGTCAGCGTGTACATGAAGGATAGAAATGGTAATAAATTAGTGGTCGGTAGGTATTCAAAGTCGTGAGATCTCTGGTTGGCAGTAACTGGCGGTTGGGGGGCGTTCATTGGGCGGTGGGGTGGGGATCGCTAGAGAAAAAGCTC
>NC_041383.1:395697494-395706199 GCF_002162155.2 Triticum dicoccoides | reverse complement strand
ATAGAGGGATGGCCGGTGCGGCGGCGGACCGGCGATGGGGAGTGGTTTCGGGAAGGGCGGGCCGGCGTGGCGGCGCGGGTCGGCCGCGGGCGGCGGGAGCTGGCGGTTTGGCCGGTGGTGGCTGGCGGCTCAGGGGGGTGGAGTTTGATGATAAACTGGAGGCCCTTGATTTCGTATCCAACGGCTGGAAAATCTAATGACCAGAGATGAAAAAGTCAGTCGACTGACGTGTAGCCTCACCCCGCACGTACACATGCATGCATGCAAGACACACACGCATGCAGGCATGCAACACTGACACGTACACATAACGTACACACGCACGCATGCTCGCATGCAACACTGACACGTACACATGCACTCACGAACACACGCACATACGCACCCATGCATGCAACACTGAAACGTACCCTTGCACGCACGCAACACTCGCACGCCTGCATGCACACAACACACGACGCAAGACACACGCTCAACCTATACGTGCATGCACTCTTTGTTAAGGACATGGATTGTTACAGGTATTAATCAATCTTATCGGTGATAAGCAGAACATTGATGTTTGCAGCGGTCTTTATGAATCACAATGTATCGAACAGGCTATAACCATAGTAGGCTTATCTACATGAAAAAGATGACGTCACATTCAATGAACAATCATCGGTTTATGAAATGCCCGCTTCTGACCGCCCTGGCCCACCAAAGGTTCCTCTCCTGTGGCTGCCTGTGTTGGGTCACTGACATGCAGGCCATGCACCCAAAGAGCCCACACGTCAGTGGAAGAACGACGCAGTGTCCTAGGTCAGAGTCGAGGGCGCCACTTGCTGCATGCCCGGTTGAACACGCCTCCATGCCGCATTCAAACGCCTCCATGAAACCTGCCCGTGTGGAAGCCGAGAAACCCACTCCGGACACACGTCCGTTCATGACCGGGCCGTCGTTAAACGCAACGCCGACCGAGCTCCTCCCGTCCGCCGTCTATTTAATCTCCTATTTAAACGAGGCCAAACGCCGGCCAAGAATCACACACCTCCGCCGCTCCCCTATCTTCTACACCATTTTGTCCACTCTTACAATGGCTTACGAAGAGTAGTTATTCCGCATCCAAGCCGGCTGGGTAGCCCGCTGGATATGAGCTATGCAGCTCACTGATCCACCTCCCTTCCCTTGCCCGACAGATCCAGTTGCCGCCCCAAGCCGGCGCGCGGTTCAGCAACTCGCCGCTCCAGGCCAGCTCGATGAGGAGCGGCGCACGGGCGTCGTTACTGCCTTCCACGCTGCCGCCTCGTACCGCGTCTCCCATTTCTGTGGTCGAGACTCCCATGCCGGCGGCCGCGCCATGCAAGCAGTGACAGAAGCCGGGTGCGCGGAGAGCGAGGAGTCAGTGGCCAGCGCCTCCGCGTCCGCCGCCATCATCAAGGAGAAGTAGAACACGGGAGGCTGCCGCCGCTTGGGTCCCATGAAGGCCACCGCGGAGGTGACACCAGTGTACACAGCAGGTGTCTTGCGGGATCCTTTTGTTGCGAGGACCTTCGTTGACCCCGCATGGGCTCCACGGAAGAGAGGAATGTTAGGATGAACTCGAGCCGGTGCTGGCCATGGCGAAGTAGTGGCCGGTGATGAACTCGAACCGGTGCCGGCCACCATCATCTTCGGCACCAGTCAATGATATCAGTTGGGCAGTGGGGAAGCGAGCCGTCCTTTTCACTGAAGCATATACCTCCGGGGCTCCTGGCAGTCCGGTGATCATGCTACCGGACATGAGGAACACAAATCGATCGGCAGGCGACCATTTAGGCTAGGTATTATATACCTGTGCTGTCCAGAACTAGCACCGCGTAGTTCATTTGAATGTAATGAAATCCATCATGTTTGTATGAAAATCCGGTATTTTATATGATTTCCATCATTGTTTATATGAAATATCAGTTTGTCTACGTGTTTGCGTGAATTTCGTCCGGTTGGTTGAGTTGTTGTCATAATGTGTGCGGCTACGGTTGGATGGTGTAATTTGCGGGTCGCCGGTCGGTCTGCGGGCGGCTCGGGCGGTGTTGTGGGACAAAAAAAACACAGCTCGTGCGAGCTCATCTCCAACGTGCACGCTGGAGGATGCATGACAGCATGAGCACCCGATCCATTCCTCGTTCATCCATGGCAAAGGCACCGGTGGACAAAAGGGTCGCCAATATTTTGGCTACCCCGGGCAAGATCCAAACAGCCCCTCCCAACAGATTCAAATCCCTCGTTCGCCATGGAATTTTGCCATGTGTTGTTTTCATGGACTAGCAAGATGCCTGTGCATTGCACGGAACATCAAGATGCATTTTTTACAAACTCCCGCATGCATGCAAGGGATAATTAATGTCCTCCTTTGCTAGTACCACAAGGCAAACACCATTAATATTGCATCGATTAGTGTTAGTGTCCTTGTATATCTGCAAATTGTAATTTTGATAGTCGCCCCTTGTATATAAAAATGGAGGGAGAAAAATGAGAGATAAGGTGAGGAAAAGTGGGGCGTGGTGGTGACTGGTGGTCGGACTGGGCGGAGGCATGGACATGGACGGTGCATTATGTCTAGGTTTGTATATCTCTCACACACACCCACGTAGGTGGGGGACGTGCACGAAGAGAAGAGGTGCACGCACGACGCACGTATTCTCGTCTCTTTCCCAACCACACCCGCGCGGGTACACGGTGGAGCTCATTTCTGTACGAAAAAGGCAGCCCACGTGGTAATTTGGCACGTGTACTGGTTGTCCACTTGGTAGAGGGAGGATCGTCTACCACGGGTGAACAAACAAATTGCGACTTGACGTGTTATGTTAAAAAAAGAGGCAAACCATGTGGGGCCTTCCTTAGAGGCAATGCTCTATACACTAGAGTACTTTTGATGTGTCCCGTCAACTCGCAGAACAAGAGAAGCTTGCTTAGTACGCCGTCTCCCCCGCCCACGGGCACGGTGGCTCGCAGGATGAGGTGAAGCTTGCTTACGAGTAGTAGTAGTAGTACTCCTACTACTGTACGCCTTACGCCCGCTCCCTCGCCCACGCTCGTGGTGTCTCGCAGCACGAGGAGAAAATTTTACTACTCCCCCCGTTTACTCCTCGTCCCTACTACGTACCTTGGTTAGTACTCCCTCCATTTACTTATACAAGGACACTATAAAAAATACATTTTGCATCTATACAAGGCCACAAATAGTAATCGAGACAAAAGTTACTACTCCCTCCTTTCCAGTTTATGGCTCAATTTCAAAATCTCTCCAACCAAGGTAGACGGTGAGTGGTCGAATTAATTTTGTAGTTTGCACAAGTAATTAGTACGCTCGTTTTTCTCAAGAAGTTATGTTTATCGAGGCATTAATTAGTATGAATGCATGAATGACCACTAAATTTCCATGAACTTGTACATGCGTTGGTTAGTTTCCTCTTGACACTGCTTGCGTCGGGTGATCTAACGCACCTCGAAATCCAACATGTATTGGTACTACTACTGGTATAGTAGAATTGAGACTTATCAAATGGAAAAACGAATGTTTTTTAGATGAGCCCTATAAACCCTAGTGGGTACGTACTCCGTAAAAACAGATTTTTCCAAAATTAAGTCGCTCCCTTTCATGAATTCTGTAGTATACTCCTTCGTCGACGCTCCCTTTCATGAATTCTGTACTTCCTGTCGCCGACATGTGGGACATATAGCAACCGGGTCGATGTGTCAAGCACCAAATAACAGTGCAGAATAGCAGGGGGGACGCACCCCACTCGCACCGGCCCAGTAGTAGTAATGAGCAATGAGACGTCAAATCACAATGCCGCACCTTCCCAAACGGATGAAGCAACCATTATTTCACACCTCGGTTCGCCATCATCTCAAACCATGTAGTATTGCTTCTGCCTCAAGAGGGGACACGCGCATCGCCTTGGTACATCATGACACGTGGGACCGCATGACAGGCCATGCTCCCCCGCCGATCGCTCGGTAAAATCACCTCATTTTTACTATACTTCCTCCGTATCGGTTTACTACATGGCATCCACGTCATTCTAGGTTGAGAATTTAACTGGCTATATATGTGATGAACAGTACTCTAGCCTTTTAAAAAATGTATACTTTTGTACAGTAGTACTATCGATGGATTGCGCCATGGAGCAAAAATTGAAATTAAAAAAGGTGGTACATATAGAGAGCGTTCATCGCCAAATTATGCATATAGTACTATTAAAAAAGCTAGTACGTGCTTAATCGGGGTGCTAAATTCTATTAAAGAAGTACTAGTAGTATGTACATACAGAAGAGTTAAAGTAACGAGAAGAAACATAACATAGTTTTGCTGGGGGCTCAGCACAACACACCCCTCAAATTAAACTAAGCACACCTGAAATTAAACTATGCAACTAATCTGGTAGACACTACATTAGAAGTTTAGAACCACCATGAGCAACGATACTGCCACCTTACTCGGAGTCCTCGTCCACGTCCTCGACTTCGTGCTTGTCCCTCTTCCTCTTGGCCGATACTTCTTTGCTTGAACCGCACACTTGGCTGTTGCTCTTCATCCAACCCTTGTAGATATTGAAACAAAGGTAGCCATCCATTGCAGCGTAGTGGATGTGGTCTATATCTAGTACATTCCGCTGCCATGCATGACGATGAAACGTGTAACGAGGTTTCTCCAGTTTATGGTACGAAGGATGAACCATGGCTCCTGCCAGGTTCAGCATTGAAGGCTGACGAGAGGGCAGCAGCCGATTCCTCTGGAGGTCGAAGGGGTTGCCTACAACGAGGCCTATCCGACCCAGGACTTCTTTGTCATTCTTAAAGTCTACAGTAACGAGGCGGCATTTTGGGTTCGGGGACCAATGGAGATATAGTATGTACAAAAAATTGTGGATGTAGGTTCGACCGAAAGGCAATGATGCATGGGCCCTGCATTTTGATATACCCGGGGCCGCGTGAAATTTGCTACTCTACTCAAAACTAGTAAGGTACACATGTATTGAATGCATGAGATTTCGAAACCAAATTATGAATAAATACACACTATAGCATGTAAAGCTTTGAGTCATATATGCATGATGTAGATGTTCGTTTAGTTCTTATAGTTCATTTCATTCAAAATCAATTAGTTTTATAAAAATGTTAAGATCATGGGGCTGTGCATTGTAAATCATAAAGTAAAAAACAAATAATGGCAATTCATTTAGAAAAATAATAATCAATTATGATACAAAAGATTCTAGAACAAAGGAGAAGTGCTTGTGTTTTGAGGTTTGTGCATTATGCTTAAGTTCAACCATGGAGTCTTCTAAATTGTACACGTGGCAGATCTGGTGGAATGTGGATGATATCCAACGGCCAGTAGTGCTTGGATTTGCCTATCTCTACACTGTCGGATTAGCTTCATCCAGCGACCATCTTTCAAAGTTGTTGGCACACTATATAGTTCTTGTGCCATAGTTGCATGTTTTGGAAAAAAGCTACTAGTGGGTTGTACTATCTATTTAGGAATAGAAGATGTATACATGGAAGTTGTAGGGAAAGAGATGACATGGAGCATCTCAATTCCTATGAGTAGGGATTGGAAAAGAGATGTCATTTGGTTCACATCATAGGAACTTTTCTATTGAATCTAGAGATGACATGTATCTCAATTCCTATGAGGAGGGATTAGAAAAGAGATGTAATTTGGTTCATATCATAGGAACTTTTCTATTGAATATACGCTAATGTTTATTTTCCTTTGAAATTAAGGGAGTATAGGAATCCATTCATATGAACCAAGTGGATCTAAAGCTATAGAAATGATATCATGTTTATTTCCTTTGAAATGTGGAGTATATGAATCTATTCCTATGAACCAATTGGCTCTAAAGTAAAAAATCCTATAAAAATCATATCATATAGAGTTCCTATGATATTCCTCGACACTAAAGGATGGTTGAAATTGCTGCGGGTGATACGATGGTCTTTCTTTGTAGACTCCTCACCCATCTTTATAGTTACCTCTCGAAGATGAATGAAATGATATATACAGGGTATTCTACATGTGCAATTTGGTACACGAAAACTCGGTAAAAGTTTGCGAGGTTCGAATTTTCAATAAATTTATATGCACTACATTTCGGAACGTAGGGATCATATGACAGTTGCTAACACTCACGTGGAAGATTTGTGTGTAGGAGGAGTGGCTGTTCTGTTAAATGACATGGCAAAACTGACACTGTCGGATGCCGATCTAACGGTTCTTACGGCGTTCGTCAGGAAAAGGCTTGTGGCGAATGTTTGTCGGATAATGATTTACGGACACATGCATTGCATTGATATGTGCCCCCCTCTCTCTCTCACACACACGCACCCTCATGAGTCACGACTCTCCTGAGTCCTCTCGCAGACTCGCACATCGCCCCCACCGTCTATCTGCAGGTAGACGTCACGCACATATGTGATCTTCACACCCTACCCTCAGAACTTCTAAAAAAATGACAGCGCACACATTTTATTTTAGCTCACACGTCACACACTTATACTATTACTCTTGCGGCGAACGTTCTTTGGGCATAGTATATTGTACTCTCACAAAGAGAAGCGGTGCACACACACACTAGTTCTCTCACACCCACTCGCGGGTACACGTAGGAGCGCATTTTTTTGAAGCTGGTACAAAAAAATCACTCCAGTATATATAAAAGTAGGAGCCTTAGCGCTTGCTTTACTAGGGTTCCTCTCGTTCACTCTCTCATGCTCTCCAGATCTAAGCAAGACATAGGTGGCCACACTCTCTCTCAGCTCACGGCTGGTCACAAATCCGGCAGGCCAACCTCGACCGGGGCAGGGGTGTAGGTGCATCATTCATGCTATCGTCGGCGGCGAGGGAGGAGACCAACGGCTGCCCGCGCGTCCTGATCGGCGGCCATGCCGTTCTCTCCGAGATAGCGCCGGCTCGGGAGTGCCTCCGACCCCTTCTTCCTCCCTGCGGTATTGTGGACAAGATGCGGCCTCCCGACACCGTCTTTGCCACATGCCGACGACCCTCAGGTATATATTCCTTTGAAACCTACCTTGCTCTACTGCCCCAGCTCCCTTCGTGTGGATCCTTTTCTACTTCCGTCCGCTGTTCCAAAGCCACCTAGACTTCTATTATTATTAGAGGTAAATCTAGTTCATACGGTCGACTCTAAGCATTGGTTCAAACAGGGAAGAAAGTGGGAAAGCTGTAGCATGAATCTAGGACTTGGTTCTAAGAGGAAACGGGGGAAAGTAGTAGATACCTACTGTCCCTACGCCCATATCACTACCGTTAATGTAAAATCACATGAAGCATTAAGCAATGCCACCTAATGTCACTATAAGTAATGGTCTAGTGCTGTCGATAAATTTAAGCAATGCCACCACCATTTTATAAAGTGCTTCCGTCTTGCTTTATTTCCCATAAATTGTGTTTTTGCAGTTACACTTAAATCTCACACCGCTAACATTGCTTCATCCCAGTGGAACTGCACAAATTTGATTGCACATTCACTGACCATGTGCTACTCTCATGACAGTAATACTAATGGTATTGTTCTGCATGTTAATCTAGTGGCATTGTTGATGTGATGTGATGCTACTTACTTAAGGACTCTTCATACTGTCAATCTAGTGCTAATTATAACACAATAGATGCTGATGTTAATCATACGCCACTGCAAATATCTGTCACTGTTTAAATAACCGTATTTTGTATTTGCGCAAACAGGGATGTCTGTCTCCATATCGTTTCGGGATGTCTATCTCCGTATCGTTTCTATCCGCGCAATCAAAAGCACACACCTCAGTTTTAGTACAACTGTGCAAAATGAGATGGCTATCCCTAGTTGCCGTCGTCTAACCTCCCGTCTTCAAGGTATCCCTACACTGATAGTAACTAAGGTAGAATGACCAACGCAATCTAAAAGAAACTGATTCGTACGTTTTACTTCCTGATTATAGTGCAGGGACGAGCGAAAACAACTGCATCCTAGTCCGGAATGCACTTTCTACCAGTTCATCCATGGACTGAGGACTAGCTGGCACGACTGCACGGCGGTTTTTTGGACAGGTGCGCGGACAAGAGGCATTGTGGTCTACTTATTTCTGCAAATAACGGTGCTTAAATTTAGTGGAATGCACAAGCATTTCGCCTGGTCAGTACACTGCATGGTTCGGTTCAGCATTCCAGCTGAGACCACAATTATGACACTTCCGCTTTGGTAGACCCCCCCAAACACAAGGACGACCGAGATTGCCCAATACCCCTTCATAACACAGGGCAGGATGGGCATATTTTCAAAAAGCTTCCCCCGCCCGCCCGCTCGCCTGCAAAAAAAATAGCCGGAGCTATACGTATATGAATACAGCCCGCCCGCCCGCAAGGGAAAAAAATTAAACCCCCGTCCGCACGTGCCTGGTGATGTCGCAGGCATGAACACGTGCCCATGCGGCCCGCCCGCAGTCAACACGTCGTATTCCGCACCGCGCCGCACCCGTCGCGGCCCCACCCCCCACGTCCCCCGACCCCACGCCAGCCCGCACCCGTCGCGTCCCCTGTCGTCCGCCAATCACGGCGCCCGAGGCGCGCATGCACGCAGGAGGTTGCACGCGCGTGCCGCCTGCCGGACGCCACCACTGCCGCCGTTGTCGGCTCCTCGCTTGCCGTGCCACCGCTGCCGCCGCGCCTGCCGAAC
>NC_041383.1:395695783-395696709 GCF_002162155.2 Triticum dicoccoides | reverse complement strand
TGCCGCCTACCCGCCACCTCCCCGCCCCGCCACCTCCCCGCACCCGATGGCCTTCTTTCATGGCAGCAGCAGCACCGGCGGCGGCGCCGCCGCCAACGACGTCCCCGGCGCATGGCCGACGAGCATCAGAGTGCCGGAGACGAAGGAGCTCCACCCCTACTGCCTCCCAGTGCCGCCGGGCTGTCGTCTTCCACGCAACTGGATGATCGACGCGGACGGCTTCGCGACGTCGGGTCCCGGCGCGACGGAGGAGGAGCTCCGCAACCACCGTGGCGGCCGGCACAACATCGAAGGCCGCAAGAAGTTTTGGTGCGGGAAGGATTATAGGGAGGTCATGGCCACCTTCCGATGATGCATTTGTACACGAATATATGCTAAAACATAAGAAAGTAGTAAGGATACTCAATGTAAAGGTACGTGATTGCATGCATGTAACGGAATGAAATTTTGCGAGTGTGTGTGCATCACGAATGTAGTCCTACACGCAAGATATGAACGAAATCAGACAGGAAACACACGTAGCACCATGTTCGGACAGCGGTTTAGGGTACTTTTGCCTAGGAAACCCTAGAAAATGCGTCGAGCGTCGGACAAATACTGATAATTGCCGTGGGTGCTGTGGATGGTGATGCCAACGTGTGGAAAAAGTTTCGTGACGTCTGACGGAGTAGAAAAAGAACCGTAGTTGGGAACCCCCTCTCCGGCAGACCGAGAAGTAGCTGGTTGCACTGGGGCTACGTGATCGCATACATGCAAGTGCACCAAAGTGTGCGTGCATGTGGGCACGGCCAACGTAGGCCCCCATGCAAGGTTGGAACGAAAACGGACACAAAACGGACGTTGCGTCATGTCCGGGCAGTGTTTTTGTGATCTTTGACCTGGAAAACCCTAGAAAATGCATCGAGCGTCGGAAAAATACGAAAATC
>NC_041383.1:395684471-395693689 GCF_002162155.2 Triticum dicoccoides | reverse complement strand
AAAATTGGCGTGGGTGCTGTGGTTGGTGATGCCAACGTGTGGAAAAAGTTTCTGTGACGTTTGACGGAGTAGAAAAAAACCCGTAGTTGGGAACCCCCTCTCCGGCAGACCGAGAAGTAGCTTGTTGCACTGGGGCTACGTGATCGCATGCATGCAAGTGCATCTAAGTGTGCGTGCATGTGAGCACGGCCAACGTAGGCCCCCACACAAGGTTGGAAAGAAAACGGACACAAAACGGACGTTGCGTCATGTCCGGGCAGTGTTTTTGTGATTTTTGACCTGGAAAACCCTAGAAAATGCGTCGAGCGTCAAAAAAACGAAAATTGGCATGGGTGTTGGAGAATGTAGCAGAAATTCAAAATTTTCTACGTATCACCAAGATCAATCTATGGAGTAACTAGCAACGGGAGAGAGGGGAGTGCATCTTCATACCCTTGAAGATCGCGATGCGGAAGCGTTGCAAGAACGCGGTCGGTGGAGTCGTTCACTAAGCGATTCAGATTGCGGCCGAATCCGATCTAAGCACCGAACAACGGTGCCTCCGCGTTCAACACATGTACAGCCCGGGGACGTCTCCTCCTTCTTGATCCAGCAAGGGGGGTGGAGAAGTTGAGGAAGAGCTCCAGCAGCATGACGGCGTGGTGGTGGAGCTTGCAGTTCTCTGGCAGAGCTTCGCCAAGCACTACTACTACGGAGGAGGTGTTGGGGAGGGAGAGGTCTGCGCCAGGGGAAGGGTGAAGCTCCCATGCGCCTCCCCACTATATATAGGGGTGGAGGGGGCTGGTTCTTGCCCTCCAAGTCCATTGGGGCATTGGCGAAGGTGGGAGGAAAGAAATCCCATCATTTCCTTCCCCACCGATTGTTATTCCCCTTTTTTAGGGATCTTGATCTTATCCCTTCGGGATATGATCTTATTCCTTCTAAGGGGGGATCTTGGTGTGCCTTGACCAGGGGTGTGGGGCCTTGCCCCCACTACCCACGTTCATGTGGGTCCCCCCATGCAGGTGGGCCCCACTCCAGAACCTTCTAGAACCTTCCCGGTACAATACCGAAAAATCCCAAACATTTTCCGGTGGCCAAAATAGGACTTTCCATATATAAATCTTTACCTCCAGACCATTCCGTAACTCCTCGTGACGTCCGGGATCTCATCCGGGACTCCGAACAACATTCGTTAACTGCACACTAATTCCCATAACAACTCTAGCGTCACCGAACCTTAAGTGTGTAGACCCTACGGGTTTGGGAATCATGCAGACATGACCGAGACAGCTCTCTGGCCAATAACCAACAGCGGGATCTAGATACCCATGTTGGCTCCCACATTTTCCACGATTACTCATCGGATGAACCACGATGTCAAGGATTCAAGCAATCCCGTATACAATTCCCTTTGTTACTTGCCCGAGATTCGATCGTCGGTATCCCAATACCTCGTTCAATCTCATTACCGGCAAGTCACTTTACTCGTTCCGTGATGCATGATCCCGTGACTAACTACTTAGTCACATTGAGCTCATTATGATGATGCATTATCGAGTGGGCCCAGAGATACCTCTTCGTCACACGGAGTGACAAATCCTAGTCTCGATTCGTGCCAACCCAACAGACACTTTCAGAGATACCCGTAGTGCACCTTTATAGCCACCCAGTTACGTTGTGACGTTTGGCACACCCAAAGCATTCCTACTGTATCTGGGAGTTGCACAATCTCATGGTCTAAGGAAATGATACTTGACATTAGAAAAGCTTTTAGCAAACGAACTACACGATCTTGTGCTATGCTTAGGATTGGGTCTTGTCCATCACATCATTCTCCTAATGATGTGATCCCGTTATCAATGACATCCAATGTCCATGGTCAGGAAACCATAACCATCTATTGATCAACGAGCTAGTCAACTAGAGGCTCACTAGGGACATGTTGTGGTCTATGTATTCACACATGTATTACGGTTTCCAGTTAATACAATTATAGCATGAACAATAGACAATTATCATGAACAAGGAAATATAATAATAACCATTTTATTATTTCCTCTAGGGCATATTTCCAACAGTCTCCTACTTGCACTAGAGTCAATAATCTAGTTCACATCACTATGTGATCATAATGAATCCAACACCCATGGGGTTTGATCATATCTCGCTTGTGAGAGAGGTTATTAGTCAATGGGTCTGAACCTTTCAGATCCATGTGTGCTTTACAAATCTCTACGTCATCTTGTAGATGCAGCTACCATGCACTATTTGGAACTATTCCAAATAACTGTTCTACTATATGAATCCGGTTTCCTATTCAGAGTCATCCAGATTAGTGTCAAAGTTTGCATCGACGTAACCCTTTACGACAAACTATTTTACCACCTCCATAATCGAGAAAATTCCTTAGTCCACTAGTCACTAAGGATAAATTTGACCGCTGTCATGTGATCTATTTCTGGATCACTCTTGTACCCCTTGACTGACTCATGGCAAGGCACACTTCAGGTGCAGTACACAGCATAGCATACTGTAGAGCCTACGTCTAAAGCATAGGGGATGACCTTCGTCCTTTCTCTCTCTTCAGCCATGGTCAGGTCTTGAGTCTTACTCAATACTCACACCTTATAACACAGCCAAGAACTCCTTCTTTGCCGATCTATTTTGAACTCCTTCAAAATCTTGTCACGGTGCATATTCATTTGAAAGTACTATCAAGCGATTTTCGATCTATCCTTATAGACCTTGATGCTCAATGTTCAAGTATCTTAATCCAGGTTTTCCATTGAAAAACACTTTTCAAATAACCCTATATGCTTTCCAGAAATTCTACATCATTTCCGATCAACAATATGTCAACAACATATACTCATCAGAAATGCCATAGTGCTCCCACTCACTTCTTTGGAATACAAGTTTCCAATAAACTTCGTATAAACCCAAAATCTTTGATCATCTCATCAAAGCATATATTCCAACTCCGAGATGCTTACTCCTGTCCTTAGAAGGATTGCTGGAGCTTTGCATACTTGTTAGCATCTTTTAGG
Source organism: Triticum dicoccoides (assembly GCF_002162155.2). Classification (NCBI taxonomy): domain Eukaryota; kingdom Viridiplantae; phylum Streptophyta; class Magnoliopsida; order Poales; family Poaceae; genus Triticum; species Triticum dicoccoides. The sequence continues at coordinate 395,690,660 of NC_041383.1, read as the reverse complement.
ATTGACAAAACCTTCTGGTTGTATCACATACAACCTTTCCTCAAGAAAATCGTTGAGGAAACAATGTTTTGACATCCTATCTGCAAGATTTCATAAATAATGCAGGAACTGCTACTATAATTTCAACAGACTCTTAGCATCGCTACAAGTGAGAAAGTCTCATCATAGTCAACTCCTTGAACTTGTCGGAAAACATCTTAATGACAAGTCGAGCTTTCTTAATGGTGATACTTACCATCATTGTCTGTCTTCCTTTTAAAATCCATCTGTACCCAACAGGCTTACGACCATCAAGTAGTTCTTCCAAAGTCTATACTTTGGTTTCATACATGGATCCTCTCTCGGGTTTTATGGCCTCGAGCCATTCGTCGGAATTCGGGCCCACCATCGCTTCTCCATAGCTCGTAGGTTCATTGTTGTCTAGCAACATGACCTTCAAGACAGGATTACCGCACCACTCTGAAGCAGTACGCGTCCTTGTCGACCTACGAGGTTTGGTAGTGACTTGATTCGAAGTTTCATGATCACTATCATCAGCTTCCACTTTAACTGGTGTAGGCGCCACAAGAACAACTTCCTGTGCCCTGCTACACCCTAGTTGAAGTGACGGTTCAATAACCTCATCAAGTCTCCACCATCCTCCCACTCAATTCTTTTGAGAGAAACTTTTCCTCGAGAAAGGACCCGATTCTAGAAACAATCCCTTTTTCTTCCGGATCTGATACAGGAGGTATACCCAACTATTTTTGGGTGTCCTATGAAGATGCATTTATCCGCTTTGGGTTCGAGCTTACCAGCCTGAAACTTTTTCACATAAGCGTCGCAGCCCCAAAATTTATAAGAAATGACAGCTTAGGTTTCTCTAAACCATAGTTCATACAGTGTCATCTTAATGGAATTGTGTGGTGCCCTATTAAAGTGAATGCGGCTGTGTCTAATGCCTAACCCATAAACGATAGTGTTAATTCGATAAGAGACATCATGGTATGCATCCAATAGGGTGCAGCTATGATGTTTGGACACACCATCACACAATGGTGTTCCAGGCGCTATTAGTTGTGAAACAATTTCCACAATGTCTTAATTGTGTGCCAAACTCGTAACTCAGATATTTATCTCTATGATCATATCATAGACATTTTATCCTCTTGTCACGACGATCTTCAACTTCACTCTGAAATTATTTGAACCTTTCAATAATTCAGATTTGTGTTTCATCAAGTAAATATACTAAGAATCTACTCAAATCATCTGTGAAGTAAGAGCATAACGATATTCACTGCGTGCCTCAACACTCATTGGATTGCACACATCAAATGTATTACTTCCAACAAGTTGCTCTCTTGTTCCATCTCACTGAAAACGAGGCCTTTCAGTCATCTTGCCCATGTGGTATGATTTGCATGTCTCAAGTGATTCAAAAACAAGTGAGTCCAAACGATCCATCTGCATGGAGTTTCTTCATGCGTATATACCAATAGACGTGGTTCGCATGTCTCAATCTTTTCAAAAATGAGTGAGTCCAAAGATCCATCAATATGGAGCTTCTTCATGCGTTTTATACCAATATGACTTAAGTGGCAGTGCCACAAGTATGTGGTACTATCATTACTATCTTATATCTTTTGGCACGAACATGTGTATCACTACAATCGAGATTCAATAAACCATTCATTTTAGGTGCAAGACCGTTGAAGGTATTATTCAAATAAACAGAGTAACCATTATTCTCCTTAAATGAATAACCGTATTGCGATAAACATAATCCAATCATGTTTATGCTCAACGCAAACACCAAATAACAATTATTTAGGTTTAACACCAATCTCGATGGTAGAGGGAGCAGATGATGCTTGATCACATCAACCTTGGAAACACTTCCAACACACATCGTCATCTCACCTTTAGCTAGCCTCCATTTATTCCGTAGCTCTTTTATTTCGAGTTACTAACACTTAGCAACCGAACTGGTATCTTAATACCCTGGTGCTACTAGGAGTACTAGTAAAGTACACATTTAATACAATGTATATCCAATATACTTCTGTCAACCTTGCCAGTCTTCTCATCTACCAAGTATCTAGGGTAGTTCTGCTTCAGTGACCATTCCCTCATTACAGAAGCACTTAGTCTCGGGTTTGGGTTCAACCCTGGGTTTCTTCACTAGAGCAGCAACTGATTTGTCGTCTCATGAAGTATCCCTTCTTGCCCTTGCCCTTCTTGAAACTAGTGGTTTTACTAACCATCAACAATTGATGCTCCTACTCGATTTCTACTTTCGCGGTGTCAAACATCGCGAATTGCTCAAGGATCATCATGTCATCACGAAGCTCTAATAGCTTGGTGGCAGTGACTATGGAGAACCATCACTATCTCATCTGGAAGATTAACTCCCACTTGATTCAAGTGATTGTAGTACCCAGACAATCTGAGCACATGCTCAATGATTGAGCTTTTCTCCCTTAGTTTGCAGGTTAAGAAACTTGTCGGAGGTCTCATACCTCTTGACGTGGGCACGAGCCTGAAATCCTAATTTCAGCTCTTGGAACATCTCATATGTTCCGAGACGTTTCAAAAAATCTCTTCGCTGCCTCAATTCTAAACCGTTTAACATTATGCACTGAACTATCACGTAGTCATCAAAACGTGTATGTCAGATGTTCGCAACATCCACAAACGACGCTCGAGGTTCAGCACACGGAGCGGTGCATTAAGGACATAAGCCTTCTGTGCAGCAATGAGGACAATCCTCAGTATACGGACCCAGTCCGCATAATTGCTACTATCAACTTTCAACTAAAAATTTCTCTAGGAACATATCTTAAATAGTAGAACTAAAGCACAAGCTACGACATAATTTGCAAAGTCCTTTTGACTATGTTCATGATAATTAAGTTCATCTAATGAACTCCCACTCAGATATACATCCCTCTAGTCATCTAAGTGATACATGATCCGAGTCAACTAGGCCGTGTCCGATCATCACGTGAGACGGACTAGTCATCATCGGTGAACATCTCCATGTTGATCGTATCTACTATACGACTCATGTTCGACCTTTCGGTCTCTTGTGTTCCGAGGCCATGTCTGTACATGCTAGGCTCGTCAAGTCAACCTAAGTGTTTTGCGTGTGTAAATTTGGCTTACACCCGTTGTATGTGAACGTTAGAATCTATCACACCCGATCATCACGTGGTGCTTCGAAACAACGAACTTTCGCAACGGTGCATAGTTAGGGGGAGCACTTTCTTGAAATTTTAATGAGGGATCATCTTATTTATGCTACCGTCGTTCTAAGCAAATAAGATGTAAACATGACAAACATCACATGCAAAACATAAAGTGACATGATATGGCCAATATCATCTTGCGCCTTTGATCTCCATCTTGAGGCACGACATGATCACCTTCGTCACCGGCATGACACCATGATCTCCATCATCATGTCTTCATGAAGTTGTCTTGCCAACTATTACTTCTACTACTATGGCTAACGGTTTAGCAATAAAGTAAAGTAATTACATGGCGTTTTCGATGACACGCAGGTCATGCAATAAATTAAGACAACTCCTATGGCTCCTGCCGGTTGTCATACTCATCGACATGCAAGTCGTGATTCCTATTACAAGAACATGATCAATCTCATACATCACATATATCATTCATCACATTCTTTTGGCCATATCACATCACATAGCATACCCTGCAAAAACAAGTTAGACATCCTCTAATTGTTGTTGCATGTTTTACGTGGCTGCTATGGGTTTCTAGCAAGAACGTTTCTTACCTACGCAAAAGCCACAACGGTGATATGCCAATTGCTATTTACCCTTCATAAGGACCCTTTTCATCGAATCCGATCCGAATAAAGTGGGAGAGACTGGCACCTGCTAGCCACCTTTACGCAGCAAGTGCATGTCAGTCGGTGGAACCTGTCTCACGTAAGCGTACGTGTAAGGTCGGTCCGGGCCACTTCATCCCACGATGCCGCCAAATCAAGACAGGACAAGTAACGGTAAGAAAATTGAACAAACCAACGCCCACAACTACTTGTGTTCTACTCGTGCATAGAATCTACGCAATAGACCTAGCTCATGATGCCACTGTTGGGGAACGTAGCAGAAATTCAAAATTTTGTACGTATCACCAAGATCAATCTATGGAGTAACTAGCAATGAGAGAGAGGGGAGTGCATATGCATACCCTTGAAGATCGTGATGCGGAAGCGTTGCAAGAATGCGGTCGGTGGAGTCGTTCACTAAGTGATTCAGATCGCGGCCGAATCCGATCTAAGCACCGAACAACGGTGCCTCCGCGTTCAACACACGTACAGCCCGGGGACGTCTCCTCCTTCTTGATCCATCAAGGGGGGAGGAGAAGTTGAGGGAGAGCTCCGGCAGCACGACGGCGTGGTGGTGGAGCCTGCAGTTCTCCGGCAGAGCTTCGCCAAGCACTACTACTACGGAGGAGGTGTTGGGGAGGGAGAGGGCTGCGCCAGGGGAAGGGTGAAGCTCCCATGCGCCTCCCCACTATATATAGGGGTGGATGGGGCTGGTTTCTTGCCCTCCAAGTCCATTGGGGCGTTGGCAAAGGTGGGAGGAAAGAAATCCCATCATTTCCTTCCCCACCGATTGTTATTCCCCTTCTTTAGGGATCTTGATCTTATCCCTTCGGGATATGATCTTATTCCTTCTAAGGGGGGATCTTGGTGCGCCTTGACCAGGGGTGTGGGGCCTTGCCCCCACTACCCACGTTCATGTGGGTCCCCCCATGCAGGTGGGCCCCACTGCAGAACCTTCTAGAACCTTCCCGATACAATACCGAAAAATCCCGAACATTTTCCGGTGGCCAAAATAGGACTTCTCATATATAAATCTTTACCTCCGGACCATTCCGTAACTCCTCGTGACGTCCGGGATCTCATCCGGGACTCCGAACAACATTCGGTAACTGCACACTAATTCCCATAACAACTCTAGCGTCACTGAACCTTAAGTGTGTAGACCCTACGGGTTCGGGAATCATGCAGACATGACCGAGACAGCTCTCTGGCCAATAACCAACAGCGGAATCTAGATACCCATGTTGGCTCCCACATGTTCCACGATGATCTCATCGGATGAACCACGATGTCAAGGATTCAAGCAATCCCGTATACAATTCCCTTTGTTACTTGCCCGAGATTCGATCGTCGGTATCCCAATACCTCGTTCAATCTTGTTACCGGCAAGTCACTTTACTCGTTCCGTAATGCATGATCCCGTGACTAACTACTTAGTCACATTGAGCTCATTATGATGATGCATTATCGAGTGGGCCCAGAGATACCTCTCCGTCACACGGAGTGACAAATCCTAGTCTCGATTCGTGCCAACCCAACAGACACTTTCGGAGATACCCGTAGTGCACCTTTACAGCCACCCAGTTACGTTGTGACGTTTGGCACACCCAAAGCATTCCTACGGTATCTGGGAGTTGCACAATCTCATGGTCTAAGGAAATGATACTTGACATTAGAAAAGCTTTTAGCAAACGAACTACACGATCTTGTGCTATGCTTAGGATTGGGTCTTGTCCATCACATCATTCTCCTAATGATGTGATCCCGTTATCAATGACATCCAATGTCCATGGTCAGGAAACCATAACCATTTGTTGATCAACGAGCTAGTCAACTAGAGGCTCACTAGGGACATGTTGTGGTCTATGTATTCACACATGTATTACGGTTTCCAGTTAATACAATTATAGCAGAAACAATAGACAATTATCATGAACAAGGAAATATAATAATAACCATTTTATTATTTGCTCTAGGGCATATTTCCAACAGTGGGTGCTGTGGATGGTGATGCCAATGTGTGGAAAAAGTTTCGTGAAGTTTGACGGAGTAGAAAAAAACCCGTAGTTGGGAACCCCCTCTCCGGCAGACCAAGAAGTAGTTGGTTGCACTGGGGCTACGTGATCACATACATGCAAGTGCACCAAAGTGTGCGTGCATGTGGGCACGGCCAACGTAGGCCCCCACGCAAGGTTGGAACGAAAACGGACACAAAACGGACGTTGCGTCACGTCCTGGCAGTGTTTTTGTGATTTTTGACCTGGAAAACCCTAGAAAATGCGTCGAGCGTCGGAAAAATACAAAAATTGGCGTGGGTTCTGTGGATGGTGATGCTAATGTGTGGAAAA
>NC_041383.1:395682759-395683998 GCF_002162155.2 Triticum dicoccoides | reverse complement strand
TGCACCAAAGTGTGCGTGCATGTGGGACGGCCAACGTAGGCCCCCACGCAAGGTTGGAACAAAAACGGACACAAAACGGACGTTGCATCATGTCCGGGCAGTGTTTTTGTGATTTTTGACCTGGAAAACCCTAGAAAATGCGCCGAGCGTCGGAAAAATACGAAAATTGGCGTGGGTGCTGTGGATGGTGATGCCAACGTGTGGAAAAAGTTTCATGACGTTTGACGGAGTAGAAAAAACCCGCAGTTGGGAACCCCCTCTCCGGCAGACCAAGAAGTAGCTGGTTGCACTGGGGCTATGTGATCGCATGCATGCAAGTGCACCAAAGTGTGCGTGCATGTGGGCACCGCCAACATAGGCCCCCATGCAAGGTTGGAACGAAAATGACACAAAACGGACGTTGCGTCACGTCCGGGCAGTGTTTTTGTGATTTTTGACCTGGAAAACCCTAGAAAATTCGTCGAGCGTCGGAAAAATATGAAAATTGGCATGGGTGCTGTGGATGGTGATGCCAATGTGTGAAATAGTTTCATGACGTTTGACGGAGTAGAAAAAAAGTTAAAAAGAAGTTTGTTTTCGTGTGAAGCTAAAAAAATTAAACAAAATGACAAAATAAACATATTTAATAGTGTGATGTGACTTTACCTAACTGCCCAGGCAGTACACTGCCAGACAATGTACTGTCGGGCAGTTATGTAGAGTCATATCACAATATTATATATGACCATGCATGGACTAACCGAGGCGGCTATATAAACTGGTCGGGGCATCCTTCGGTGGGCGAGGTGAGACTAAACTAGCATGGCTGCCGCCCGCCGACGCTAATCCACCCGTGTCGTCTGGGGCCCGGCCCAATCATTGTAGATGGCAGTGGAGGCAGAGGCAACGCGGGCCCAACCAAATCTATCATGATTAGGACCTGGCACGCCCGCCACCATATGCCCTCCTCACCCATGACGCCCTGCCCCAAGCCCTAACCCACGCCGCCATCTGCCCCCGATCCCCTGACGCCCCTCACCTTGTCCTCTTTAGCACGCCGCCATCCATCCACCCCCTCTAGCCCCATGACACCGCGCCGCCGTCCATCCACCACCGTTGGAGAACACCTCATTCACCGTCCGCCGATCGATAGCACGCCATCCACCATGGTCGTCCGTCGACATCACGTCACCCGAAGTTTCTGACGTAGGTGGTCGCGGTTCCACAGCACGCCGTCGGTGTCGTCATCACCACCAGCAC
>NC_041383.1:395673197-395682395 GCF_002162155.2 Triticum dicoccoides | reverse complement strand
CTCTAGACAAAAAAAGCATTTTGCAAGCACTAGACTAGGACAAATGTTGATGATTCCTAGTGTGCTCATGCGCAAGTGTTTGCAAAAGTTTATTATTAAATCATATGCATTGGACAGAAAAAGGTTCATCATGCCATCAAGAAACGGTGCGATATTATTGCACGCTGAAGATGTGTTTGATATTTTTGGCCTAGTGAACAAGGGCAGAGATGCCATGAAAGCTTTAGGTAAAGGGGGGGGGGGTTAAAGGCGAAGGTGAAGGTGCCGAGTCGTTTCATAGATTCGAGTACAAATGAAATAATGATAGACCAGCTTATACAGGACATCACTACTAGTGGCACGTATGATGATGATTTCCTGTGTCGAATTGTGTTGGTTCTTTTAGGCACGGTTCTTGCACCACACTCCACGATAGAAGTTCCTAATGCTTTTTACAAGTTAGTGGAGGATGTGGAGAGCATTAAATCATTTAACTGGAACGCGTTTACTTTATGCGTTTGCATCGATGGCATCACGAAGACTGTATCGGATCATACAAAATTTACATGGCCGGTGGGAAACCTTGCCCTCATACAGGTAAATTGTATGTTATATATTTTATTTTGAACTATAGGTTGTACTGTTAAGATTGCTAATATATTTCATGTTCATGCAATACTTGTTTTGGGAGAAAGTGCATCCACTTGATGAAGAGACATTTGATCCACTGGCGCATGAGTATCCGTTGATGCTTAACTGGCCAGAAGTTGAGGCTATGAAGCGTGACGCGTACGACACATCATATGACCGCGGGAATGGGAGGGTAAGTATTTATGGTTTGCATGCATGCAGTTATGGAACGTTTTTAATGTTGAGTAATTTAAAATGATTTAACATGGCATAGATTGATGACATAATAAGTGAGAAGCACAGACAGACAATAATTGCTCAAGAGGGGAAATTTGTGGAGGAAGAATCCAAGCCAGTTGATAGAACAGGTCATTCGCGAAAAAGGAAAGATAATAGAGACGAGGCTTCCTCGAGCAAGGACACTACCTTAGATCAACTGATGAAAAGCATCAAAGATATGCAAAAAGAAATTCGCCTTGTCCCTAAAAAATGTGCTGAGGTAATTAGTGATGTGTTCTTGAAATTACATGAGATTATTCATATTGTTTGCACGTACTTAATGCTTCCCATGTGTTATTGCAGATAGTACTGGAGGAGCTGGAGAAGAAAGGTCTTGTCTTCAAGACAAATAGAGGGTTTAGTGATGTTGAGTTTGTGGAGCATAGTGAAAACTGGATGAGGAAGTATGGTCCATCAAAATATTTTCCAGACGTGAAATCAACTCCTGCAAAGGAAAATACGGACAACGGGGTGGAGGCATCCTTCACCAATGGGAACGGGAAGATGTCCGCACGTGAGAAAGGTATGCATCTCAACACACCCGGTACAGGAGATGAAGGGGACCCCTTCGTTATTGAGGAGAATGGTAATTCAACCGACCCATCTTTTGCAACGGTAGACACGAATGACTTTCCAGCAGTTACTTCACCCCCCAAGAATATAAATGCAGTGTCAGACGGGTCTAGCACCGATAAATCTGAGGAGATTAGTATGGATAGTCTGAACACACGTATAAAAAATGCGAAAGAAAGTGGCACTAAGGAGAATGATGGGAAACGCAAGAGAAAAAAGTCAAAGTATGTTCTTTCACCTTACCAGCAGAACGATGGACGTAAACATCCAAAGAAAAGTAAGTGTTAGGTACTTTGTTTTCAAGATATTTCAGTCCTTCCATGCACAATTTATTTACTCATTGTTTGATTATATTTTAGTTTTGTTTGGTATAAGAGACGCTATGATTAATACCGATTACATTACCGAGGATCACATAGAGGCCGCGAAGGTTTATATCCAGACACTAGCAGACTCGGCGAAGCTTAGTAGGAAAACTGTCGTGCACATGACAGGAAATGTTGGGGAAACATGTACACCTGATATGCTTCAAGCCATCATTGCTAAAAAATGGTTGCGTGGCGGTGTAAGTATTAGAACAAATATATGAAGTTGTACATGTCATATTTTTTTTCTAATAGGAGTATTGTTGTTATGTTATTTTCAGGTCATCAATAGTTATTGCAACCATATGCAGACCCATAATCCTCGTGATGACCGTCACATTTTATCATCTTGGGTGTCACACTGGCTTATTCTTCGTGCTGGAGGAAAGGTTAAGAACTCTAAGCACCATTTTCTGGAGCATTTCACAAACCAAACTAAAATGGTGTCTAGAGTTAATGATGAGTATTTCATTACAGATAAGGTACTTCACTTTTATATGATCCTTCGTAGTAAATAACTATTTGTGTGTCCAAGAACTTGAATAAACTTTGTTGTAGGCATACTTTCCTTTTCATGTGGAAGAAAATCACTGGATAACAATTCTCATGCACGACAAGAAAAAAGAGTTTCAAGTTTTAAATTCTACTGGTAAATGCAGCAAGGGAGTTCTTAAAAAAAATAAGGCAACTGGTAAGCTTCTTTCTTTACATGAAACAAGATAGATAGTAGTAATTAGTTATGTACTTCATATGAACTTCACATTTTTATTTCAGAGGGTACAAATAGCTAAAGATACGTTGGAGGTGAACTCCCTTGTACAAACGGAACATCCAGACGTATCTTCCTGGCCAATAAATGAGTACGATATGTCGTTACAAGAGGACATGTATGTTCAACTGTTTAAGTTCTAAGTACTTCTCTGACACAACAATTCCTAACTCGCGGTTTTTTAAAGAGTTTCTTGTGGTCTGTTTGTGGTGAAATGCATTCAAAACTAGAACGGGGATGAATGGATATTTGACTTTGATCAAGCTGAGGTTAATGCTTCAAGGGGACGCATTCTAGCTGAAATACTTTTTTCAGAGTGCAACACGATGGAAACTGTGAAACAGAAGATTTTGAAGATCATGGACAAGAAATTAGTCCGTTGATGGGTTTTTGGCTACGAGGACATTCTTTTTCTTATTATCGTAACTAAATAAACGCGCCGTCGACGGGAGTTGGAACAATTTCGATATTAAGACATTTCTTATTGTAATGGGGCATGATTATGCACGTCCGCAACTAAATAAAGGTGTCATCGTCGGTACTAGCTACAATATTTATTTTCCAACTATATATGTTCAGCTGCTATGTGCTATATGCTTATGTGATGATTATGCCGCCGTCTGCTGGCTCTTAGAGTTTCATATAAATGGAGGCGGACGGCTGCCTGTATGTGCAATATTATTATGTGATGATAATGCCAGCCGCCGTTTGTTGTATGTGCAATATTATTATGTGATGATAATGCCAGCCGCCGTTTGTTGGCTCTTAGAAGCACATATAAATGCAGGCGGACGCCTGCTCGTTTGCTCAAAAAAATTGACTAGAAAAAAAACACAACCCAACCTTCACTTGTGGACCCATAGGGGACTGTGCAACCAACCCAAATCTAGCCGACAGGCGACTCAGGCGGTCGATGTGGACCCCACAAGGGCCCACAAGGAGGACCAACAAGGCTGACAAGGCGCTGGTAACAGAGGAGTTCGAGAGTACCAGCCGACGCGGCTATTTAAGCCAGTCGGTGCGCCCTTCCGTTGGCGAGGTTGGACTAAATAAGAGCCGGCTTAGCATGCGGTCGACGCAACGCTGACGAGGCTCCATTTCTGCAATGTCGCCGCCCGGCCCATGTCGGCCCAATACGACAGGCCCAACCTCGTCCCTCCCCAGCCCAGTCACCATTGCCTCGCGCGCCCGACGAAGGAGTTTAGTCCCACCTCGGAAGCTGACGGGGGAGAGGACCAGCTTAAATATGCCGGCGTGCTACACAGGTCAAACTCCTCTGCTAGTACTGCTTGATATCACCGCCCCATTGGACCGGCTGCTGGGCCCTTGATGGGCTTTATATGGACCACCTGAGTCGCCTCGTCAGCTTGATTTGGGTTGGGAATATATCCCAACTTGCGGTCTAGCAGCTGCCGGTCAGGCATTGTTTTGCACAACGACGGTCGACCATGTTTTTTTGCACAACGACGGTCGGCCATGTTTTTTGCAACATGTACAGTAACAAAATGGCAGTATATTAAAACTGTGAACTCTTTCACATAGCAGTACAAATAAGATGGCAATTTGTTCAACAAATATGATGTGTCATATCACATATGTTCACATAAATATTTTCATCACACATAAACAAATCGAGACATAAAGTTTTCTGCCACACACGTACGAACAAGAAACGACATAGTTTATTCGGACTAGACTCGTGCGAACAATTTTATTCTTCCAACATAGCAAGATGCTTCTCTATGCCCAATTCTTGAACATAACATAAAAATATGGGTGAGAAAATATAGTTGGTAAAACCGAAGTAGCAACATAACAAAAAAATAAGAAGGTAGCATCTTACTTCTGGTTTTTTCGACATGTAGCCTTGTTATGACCTGGTTGACTACACAGATTGCACAAAGGACCACTTTTTTTCTCCGTAAAATCTTTTGGCCTACCATTATTTGTAACATCGCCCCCCCCTTTGACCGCCCCTTCTTAGGTGCACCCTTCGTCGAAACTTTCTGAGGATTACCAATACCAGGTTCAACTTGTTGCGCTTGACTTGCCTCCTTCTTAAGCTTAGCATACCCTCTACTTCCTATAAGTTCCTCCTCCGGTATCTTTTTCTGCACTATTATGTTGTCCAGACACTTCATCAACTCGTCAAACAAGAAGGGATCATTTGCTATAACATGAGCTGCCTCTGCAGTTTTTATGCTTATTTGACTATACCGGTCTCTCTCTAATGGCCTTGACCAACCCCATCCAAACATATCACTCTTGTGCTGCACAGGCAATCCATCTATCGCATTTTTTGACAACCGATGAAGGACACAACACTTTGGTATTTCAGTTATGCTCAGATGATGGAGAACAAAAAGAATGTGTTTGCATGGCAGGCCTTTCCGAACCATCCTAAGACAACTGCATGTTATAGTTTCTTCTGAGTTACCTGGTTCATAAACAACATTGTACATGAACTTGTGGTTATCCTTCCATGTCACCATATATGTCTGACGCTCAATTCCCACGAGCGTCTCAAATATCTCCAGCTGACCCATCTTGTGCAAATCATCTTGCAGGATGTAAAAATTAGCAGGTGTGAATACTTTGGCGGCATGCTCCTCAAGTGCCTTATATTCAGTAACCGACGGTGGTTCTTTCTGGTGTGCCTTGCAGTCATCGTACGCCTCATTCTAACGCAGGCGAACTATACAGTTCTCATAATGCACAACCAAATCAACTATTGTCATACCGTAGTCCAGGTGAAGGTGAAGGCAGGAGTTGAGGCTTTCACTTCTCTGGTTACTTCGCATACCAAGAAAAAAACCATCGGAAATATATGAAGCTGCCCAAAGTCTCTTCTTCCTGTACATCCTGTCAAGCCACTCTTTAGTTCTATCTGTCTTCCACTTATTATAGAAAGCGGTCCATCTCTGCTCAAAGTTCGCTTGAGAGGTGGCATAATATAGGAGCGATCTGAACTCATCCAGTGAATTGTAATGCAGGTGCCTCTGCATATTTTTCTTGATATGCCAGGAGCAAAGACGATGGAAAACATCTGAAAGGACAGTCCGAATAGCCTGAATCATTGCAGCGTCACCATCTGTGATTATTGACTTTGGCTTCACCTGACAGTTTGCCTTCATAAATGTCTGCAGCAGCCACACATATGTCTCTTCCGTCTCGTCAGCAATTATGGCACATCCAAACACTATGGTGCAATGGTGGTTATTAACTTCGACAAAGGGGACGAACGGCATACCATACCTGTTCATCTTCTACGTGCTATCAAACACGACCACATCTCCGTAGTCCTGATAGTCCCTCCGCAACCGTGCATCACATGAAAACATACTCTTCAGTCGCCCTTCCTTGTCACGCACATACTCAAAAAAAAACTCAGGGTCCTTCTCCTTCCTGCTCCTCATAATGCCAACTGCCATCTCTGCGTCACCTTTTGCAATGAGCTTCATTTTTTCTCTGCAACAAAGATTGTAAATATCCCTCCTGATAAGCCCGCACTTATCGTACGAACCGTATCTGCTGATAAAGTTGTCCATTATTATATGCTTTCTTATCTCAGCCGCTTCCAACGCCAATATCTTTGCCCTCGTGCCTTCTCCAATCCATCTATGTGACCACAGAAAACAAACCTCGTCGGGCATAGCCATCGCGTGGTTGTGATGATCCACAAATGACGCGATGAACCAAACACCACGTTCTCTGTCCAGCTTCACCACCATATGTGCACCGCAATCACAACGAGTCTCCGGTGCTTTGCCTTCTACCTGCCCTGGAGCAAAGAAATCTCCGGTACCGTATCATTCCTGAAGCACCTCGTTTGACCTTCTATTTTCTGATGCTAAACCCGTTCTCTTTGGCGTGATTGTTATAGAATATGTATGCATCACCTTGCGACCGAAAGGTCATAGCCATCACCTTCCAATGTGTATCCACCATTTGCTGCTGCCTTCGAGCCTCCTCAATGTCGATCTCCCCCTCATCGTGATCACCGCTAATACCATCTGACTCCTCCTAAAAAATTCATATGAAAATATATATGTTAATTACTATCATTTAATTCATACTATTCATCGATGTACAACATCTATCTACGAACCTGGCTCAAGTTATCCGCGAATGATTCCTGTAAACTATTTTCCACATTGTCAACATCCACATCTTCCTGCATATTTGTATACATAGAGAAATAGTTAGCCATGCCATACATTGCAGGTTCAAAGATGAAATCAAAATATACGGCACTTACGTTTTCACTATTTGCGCCATGTTCATTATGATCAAAATCCTCCGGAGGCAAGATATCAAATGACGACACGGTATCGTTGTCGCTGCTGTCATCATCTACATTAAAAATATCATTATCATTCCGAGTCACCTTATTAGTACCATTATCATCCCTCGTAAATGCAGTTTGTTCATCCATGGCAACACGCCTAACTCACCAAACTGCATAACATTGTGAGTTCATCATGTGTTAAGTTTCTACTGTGGATCATGCCCAAGTGCAACTCTAACTGCCTACAACATGTGGTCATCCGGGGAGGCGCCGCTGCAACGGCATGCTTACGTCAACCATAAACCCTAGATCACTATGTGTGACTCATATCATCTAGCATGCTAGGCTTAGACGACGAGATTAGATGGCAAACCTTGGGCCGCGGAGTAGATAGCGGCGACGTGCAAGACGAGGGTTAGATGGAAGATGGCGGTGACGTGGAAGACGAGGGCCGTGGTGTAGACGTCACTGGCGTAGGTCGACGCGGGCCGGATCCACGGCAAGCGGACGACAGCGCGGTCAGTCGCAGCCGACAAGCCGTCCGACGGCGATGTGCAAGACGAGGGTTAGATGGAAGACGGCGGCGACGTGGAAGATGAGGGACGCGGTGTAGACGTCGCCAGTGTAGGCCGACGTGGGCCGGATCAGCGACGACGTTCAAATGCGGCGTCAGATGGGGTTCAGTCGGCGGCGATCACACAGTTGGAAAATGGACATGATCGACGTGCGTGATTGTCGGGCGGGCGAGAAGATCGTGCAAATGCCTTTTTTCCCTCTACATGTGCGGCGGTCTTTCTTTTTCATTCCTCAAGGTATACGGACGTCGGTCTATACGGTATGATAGGAGGTGGGCATACGTTTCTTCCGTATGACCATTATGCCCTTCTACGTTTTGTGTGTGGGGGGGGGTCTACCGAAGCAAGCCTCCAATTATAATTGGTTATTCTGGAATGAGAGAACCTAACCCTGGATGGTGGCAACAAGAAAAAACCAGAGTGAACTCCAAGAAATTTAAGCCTGTCGGGAGGCCCTTTGCTCAGAGCTTGCTTGTTTTTTCCTGATTTGTAAACCTTCTCACAACTTTGTCTTTTGCTCTGAACTAGTATATGTGTGTTATGTTTTATGAATCATTGAGACGTATAAAATTGCTTAACTTATGCTTTTCAAGTTTTTTATGAAGACGAGTTTAATGTGAGTGTTCCACATGAGCGCTGGACTAGCGTGTGAACGTTTGGAATTTATTACATTGTGGCCTCAATTAACTGCATGAACCACTGTAACAAGATACATAGTTGTTTATATGTCAGACAGCAGATTGTTGATTGTTAGCTGGTCGATAGCCTAGTGTTGAAGCGAGCTGAGCCAATGTGCCGTGTTTTGCACAACTGCTTACAAGTGGGGTAGCACCAACAGTGTTTACAAGTACTTATGTATACATCGGCGCACAGTTCTCGAACGAGTGCTCTATTTCATCAAAACACACACTGCTCGTATGATAAACCATGACAACTTATGTCTTACCATGCCATATTCATGAAAAAACTAGTGAGGACGCATCTGTTTCAGCAACAATTACGATGGTTCTCACATGATTCACGGGCACACAAAAGTAGCAGCAGTTCCCATAGACGGATTCAAACAGAGTACTAGCCCCAGAGGGGTCAATAACAGGCAAGGTTCAGATAATTAGACACAATCCAAACTACTATTAAACACTAGTTGGGGCAACTATTTCATGCCTCGATCTAATTTGGGCTGGACACAAAACGAACCTTGCCATGAACATCATCGAGGACGTCCTACACCAGCTCAATCCTGTGAACCTTCATGAAGACAACCTTGTGGCCTTGCCACTGATAAACTTGTTTGTGGAGACATGCCATGTCATCTTCCTGCGTAAGCTTGACAAGAACAGTATGCCTCACAAGCGAAGGAGTAGCTTTGAACTTCTTGTGCTTCAGTACACCCTGGACAACACGCCTGACAAGAGTGAGGCTGGAATACAACTCTTCATTGGTATAACCGCAAATGGCTTCCAGGATCCAACAGCCTAAGAACTTTGTTTTCCCAGTGCGTATATTCAGGTCATCCGCCTCATAGCGAGTGAATGTACAACCACACATTCCTTGTCTGCATCAGGGCTCTAATTGAAACAGAAACAAATTCTGAATTACTTTTTAGTATAAGAAACACAAGTTATTTAAGCCACTATGTATAGCATGGCATCGAAGCTAATAAAATTTTGCATTATTAATCACCACATACTTAGATGAAAAACCACAATCGAGATCGGCAAAGAAGGAAATCACCTTGGG
>NC_041383.1:395663659-395672925 GCF_002162155.2 Triticum dicoccoides | reverse complement strand
TGCTCCTGCAGTGCCACGGAGGCTGTAACCTCAAACGGGGCGTTGACCATCTCAGTAGTGGCCGTGAGCGTATCTAGGGTCGGCTCGGTGGCTGCCTCCATCTTCTTGGAGCTCTCTGTCTCGTGGGGATCAGCCTCTCATGTCTGCTCCAATATCGGCAGATCTTTGCCTGGTTCTCCTTGGTCCATCATGAAACTGACGAATACTAGGAGACCACTGAAAGGAAAACACAATCGCAATGACAATGAAACAAAAAAGAGAGTGAGGATCGGTTACTGCTTTGCAAAAGTTCTTTTTTTTTCTCTGAACGAAAATATACCAACATCACGGATCCGCTTACCTTCCCTTTGTTGGGAGAGAAGAACAGTGGCAGATGCGAGTGTTGCCTTTCCTGAAGACGGTGAGGGAGAAGGGGATTCAGCTAAGAGTGAAATGATGGTTGCTTCGTTCGTCAAACTTAGACTGCGGGGAGGTGGGGTTTTGTGATACGACGGCTCGTTACTGCCGTGCTACGACCGGGGTGACTCTCCGCCTGCATACTAACTTCTAATTTGGTGGATGGCATTTGGGCCCGCGCGCTGCATGGCCCGCATGTAGGTGAACAAAAAGTATAACGGCATTCAGTAGAGGGAGACGTTTCAATGACCTAGGAGGAGCCAGAAGCGGTAGAGTGTCTCCACTGTACTAGTAGTAATTGTTTTTCTGGGTAGCTGTAGAGTGTCTCCACTGTACTAGTAGTAATTGTTTCTCTGGGCCCAAGACAAAATAGCCCATCCACACTAGTAAATAGTAAAATCAATTCAAAAGCCCACATATTTACTGAATGAGAGGCGCTACCCACACCCAGCACACCGCCCCCCCCCCCAAAACCTGGGTGCTCTTCTTCCTCCTAGCTCCCACCCACCTCACGTCAGCTCACTCCACTCGTACCTCACTCCTACAGAAAACCCCAGCTCCCCTTCTTCCTCACTCCTACAGAAACCCCCCAGGTCCCCTTCTTCTTCGCTCACACTACAACTAGGCTCGTCATTCGTTACTCTGCACAAATCCGTGAGCGTGACGCGACGCCCTCAAGGAAAATGGAGTTGGCTGACCCCGGCGCCAAGAAGATGAGGCTCCCGCCAGCGGCGACGCCTGTTGTAGATCCCGCACCCAACAGCGCGGGGAGAAGCCGCGACCCGGCCCCCACCGGATCCCATGAACCCGTAGAATCTCGGGTGGACCGCATCAGTGATCTCCGGGACGCCGTCCTTGGGGAGATCATCTCGCTTCTCCCTACCAAGGATTGCTGCTGCACCCAAGTCCTCTCAATTCGGTGGCGCCCTCTATGGCACACCGTGCCCCCAATCTCAACTGTCGTCAGCTATCTCTCTTCAATGATTTTGAAATCCCCAGAGCCATCATATCCTCCCACCCGGGCTCCGTTCAAAGCCTCTGCATCCCGTCATGCTACCCGAGCAAGCATACCATGCCCTGCACGGTGGACGCCTGGCTGAAATCCCCTGAATTCACAGAACTACATCTGCTTGAGTTCTACTATTCCCCTGGAAATCACATACCACATATCGAACGCCATGAACTTGTGCAGCATCGATGTCCATCTTGCGGGTTTCCTCCTCTCTCCACACCGCCACCTTTGCGCTGTGCTACCTACCAGACAATCTGGTACTAAACCATCAACTCCCATTTCTCAAGAAACTTTCACTTGTGCGGGTTCGTATATCGGAGGCCTCATTGCACAACATCATCCACTCCAGTTTCCCTGCGCTGGAGTGCTTGGTGCTTGTTTTCACAGTTAGAATCGGTTGTCTCCAAATAAAGTCGCCTAACCTTGTAAGAATTGGAATTTCTTTTGATGGAAGGCAACTCATCATCCAAGATGCCCCTTCACTTCAAAGGTTGATCCTTGATTCCAGTTATTCACCGTTGCAAATAACCGTCCTCTCCGCGCCTAAACTGGAGACCTTGGGTGTAATACATGATCTCTGTGCTCATTTCAATATGGTGTTTGTCTCCACAGTTCTTCAGGTACTTTATATTATCATCTACACTTGTAACCATAAGCTGCATTTTAAATTTCTGCACATAATTTATATATCATCTTGGAGTACACATTTTGTACTAATATTATGTTCTATGCTCAACGAAGAGTTTCTCCATGGATGGCCTATCAACGGTGCTGGATTCTGTCAAGATCTTATATATCCAAATGAATAGTTTTGATCTGAACAAGATTATTGGCTTGCTGCAATGCTTTCCATGTCTGGAGAAGTTTTATATAAAGGTGATAATTTCACGCACATTGGAAGCCCACATATAGTGTACTAGAATTAACCGTTCAGCTGTTGCTCTTTCGACACTCTTCTTTTAGACCTTAACTGTTTTCAATCTTCATGTCTATTTAGGCAACAGGATGGGGTAAGAAAGTTATAACTAATTGGTGGATTCGTAAGCATCGGGATTTTCTCACTTCTCATGAGATTCGATTGAAGAAAATAACGCTAGAACAATATGTAGCCAACCGTGCAAACACAAGATTTTTCACATTCTTCCTGCTGAATGCGAGGTTACTATTGTCCTTCAGGCTTAAGTTTATCAGCAACATGGTTTTGACGGATGGGTATGTCGAAGAGCAAAAAAGGAGTTTCAGGTGGGCAAAAGAGCTTCTCAACATACCGGGCTTCTATTTACAACATATTGTGGTCATAATCCAGTAAATTTTACGACCCAGGATGTTCATTCTGGACCTGACCGATCCATTTGACTGTGACTGCCAAAAACAGTGCTGGAGTTAGATGTTGTTGTCCTTTTCAATCTGGGTTTTTTTGTAAACCTGATGAACAATTAACCCTCGTGCTTTTGTACAGTTTGTAAGCTGGAGTTAGATGTTCCTGCCCTTTTCAACTCGGTTGTGACTGTCATATTTTCTTTGAAACAAGGCAAATGGCTTGCCATTCGTTTAATTTAGAGTGAAATATTGTAACAAATCCCAACCAAGGGAAATAACATCACTCTCGCCGGCTGCTTGAGCTCACTGTGCAGTACAGAAGCCAAGTGATTAGCCCCCACCAGGACCCACAAACTTATTTTGAACTAGCACATCAAATTGGCTGTAAATTTTCATAGGAAAGGCTGCATGACCACGACAGATTTGGATTCTGACATTGGGACCCGCGGGGAAATAGCCTATCCAAGGTGGTGTCGACTTACTAGCCAGTCAACAAACGATTCTGCCTACCAGCTGTTGGATTGACATCCAACATCTGTCGTGTATCTTCTATCTCTTATCTTCTTCTTCCTCCAGCCGCCCAAACCAAACCACCCCGTCGGCTCCGCTTGCTCCCGCCTCCCATGGCTGGCTGCGCCTCCGCCGCCCTACCGTACATATCCTCCAACATTGGCCAGTCTCTCCCTCTATTCCCCACGTCATGTTATTCTCCAGCGACGTCAACCCCAACATGCACCCGCGCCCGAACCAGTCAACCCTCGTACTCCCCTCCACCTGCGACTGGACCGACGCATCTTCCACGGCTCCTGTTTGTTCCGTCCTCCGCCTCGCCGCCGTCCTCCGCCTCGCGGCCTTGGTTCGCTCGCCGTGCGCGGTGCGCCGCCCTCTTGCATTGTCAACGTCGTCAACAACCGAGTGGAACAAGGAGATGACTGTATGTGGAGAGGATGACAGTAGGGACCCACCAGCGTCATGGCAGTACGCAAGCAAGTGCCTCTATATTACAAGCCCAAAAATATGGTTCCTCCTAATGGTTGGACATCTGGGGCTCACGCCATTGTCAATGTAGTCAATAAATAAGAGAATTACACTACGAGCGGCTCACACCAGGGACCCAGCAAGTCGCGCAATTTTTTTTGAGGAACAAGCAGTTGTTATTTATACTAGTTATTGCGACGGATTAGGGTAACAATGGGGCTGTGCGGGGGTTGTGGCCCGTCTAGCCAGGGTTTTATTTATGTTTACCACATCATGAGCCCAGTTGTGTTTTTTTCTTGCTGAAAATGGCTAGCTCAGTTCTATTTTTTTAAAGAAATACTCAAACAAGGCCTACTTGCTTTATCGGCCCTGCTGGGCTGCAAATCTTTCAAGACGAGGAGAGTTTCATTCGGTTTACCCAGAAATGGGCTGTACATTTTTAAACACATCAAACCGGGAATTAGTTTCAATTTTTTTTATTAGAAGATCTTAAATTCCATTGATTTTTATGCGTGGACAATTATTTGGATTTTATATTTATATAAATTATTATTCAAAATAGTTTGAATGTGAATCGATATTTTTGGATTAAAAACAGTTGACCACATAGAAATATGCAAAATTTCGTATACTTCTTAACAGTGGCCACAATATGGGGTGTAATGCTAACAAAAAGAAGATGGGCTCCAAAAAAATTCGTAAGAATTAGCAAATGGGCTGTACATTATTAGAAATAATGGCAGATGGGTTGTATGTTGTTTTCCACAGATTTGAGGCTGACTTGTGCGCCTACTACAGGTTGACGCGTATGCTTTCGTAAAAAAAAGGTTGACGCACATGCAACGCCCTATCAACTTAGTCAACACATGAGAGCAGTGACTGTTGGATGTCCATCCAACGGCTGTCGTGCTTCTTCAATCTCTGCTCTTCATGCTCCAGCCGCTAAAATAAGCGCCGGCAGGACTGCCTGCTCCCTCCTCCCGCGGCCGGCTATGCTGCCGCGCAGGCCTCACGGCCCCACCGTACTCCCATCGCTGGCCTAGCCATCCCTCTACTCACCCACACATGCTGTTATTCTCCGGCGACGGTAGTCGAACCAGTAAACCCTCGTACTCCTCCGTGTGGGAAACAACTGCCGAGTATTCCCTTGCTCCGTGTCATTCCCTTCCTAGGCCTCGCCGTCGCCCACCGCCTTGGTGCTCTCGGTGCAGCCTGGTCAACATGGTCAATGAACGACATCCATCGAAAGTGGACTGTACGTGGAGAGGCTGATAGCTGGGTCCACAGCCGCACGCAAGGAAATGCCTCCTTATTACACGCAAAATAACGATTCCTCCACTTGACAGCTAGGACCCACAGGAACGGCCT
The DNA here is from genome assembly GCF_002162155.2 of Triticum dicoccoides. Lineage (NCBI taxonomy): Eukaryota > Viridiplantae > Streptophyta > Magnoliopsida > Poales > Poaceae > Triticum > Triticum dicoccoides. Next base: position 395,667,851 of record NC_041383.1, on the reverse strand, counting down.
CTGTATTTCGCAAAAAAAAGTTCCCTCTGCTGATAGGTCGGACCCACTAGCTATATCTTCGCACGCAAGGAAGTGCCTCCTTATTACGCCAAAAAAAATGAATACCCCCTGCTAGCTGGGACCCACCATATTGGTGGGCTGACTTGTGGGCCTACTAAGTTGACGGGGACGAAGGGCTTTGTCAACTTAGTCAATACTCCAGTGACCGTATGATGTCCATCCAACGGCCATAGTGCTTCTTCAACCTATGGACTTCTTACCCCAGCCGCCCAAAGCAGCGCCGGTCGTGCCGCATGCTCCTGCCTCCCGTGGCCGGCTGTGCTGCTGCGGAGGCCTCACTGCCCCTACTATTCCCACTGCTGGCCAGGCCTTGCAGTGACGGCAGCCTCACACCGCAGCCGAACCAGTGAACCCTCGTACTCCTCTCCGCACGGGCTTCCACTGCCGCGTCTTCCCCGGCTCGGCGTCGTCCCCTTCCTAGGCCTCGCCGTCGTCCACCGCCGTGGTGCTCTCCGCGCGGCGTGGTCAACGTGGTCAAGGAACGACTTCCATCGGAAGAGTACTGTACGTGGAGAGGCTGACAGCTGGGTCCACGACCACAGCCCAGTTTTTTTGTGATTTGCCAAGTAAGTCGCTTTGTCAGGCCTGTTGGGCTACAAATCTTTCAAGACGAGGAGAGTTTTCATTCGGCTGGCCAAGAAACTGGCCCATCAGTAATGAGAAATGGGTTGTACATTTTTAAAACACATCAAACCGGCAATTAGTTTCAAATATCTTTTTTTTCATTTTGAGATTTTAAATTACATTAATTTTTATGCGTGGAGAATTTATTGGATTTTATATTGATATACATTTATTTTTATAATCAGTTTGAATGTGAGTCGAAGTTTCGGGATTAAAAACAGTTCAGACCGCACCGAAATATGCAAAATTTCGTATAATTTTGTAACCGTGGCCACAGTATGGGCTGTAATGCTAACAAAAAGAATATGGGCTCCAAAAAAACCTTAAGAATTAGCAAATGGGCTGTAAATTATTAGAAATAATGGCAGATGGGTTGTATGTTGTTTTCCACAGATTTGAGGCTTTCCTAAAAAAAGGTTGACGCACAAGCAGTGACTATTGGATGTCCATCCAACGGCCATCGTGCTTCTTCAATCTCCGCTCTTCCTGCTCCAGCCGCTCAAACAAGCGCTGGCGGGACTGCCTGCTCCCTCCTCCCCGCGGACGGCTATGCTGCCGCAGGCCTCACCGCCCCACTATACTCCCATCGCTGGCCTAGCCATCCCTCTACTCACCTACAGTCCCACAACTGCTGTTATTCTCTAGCGATGGCAGACGAACCAGTAAACGCTCATACAGTCGTACTCCCCTCCGCGTGGGAAACAACTGCCGAGTCTTCCCTGCCTCCGTGTCGTTCCCTTCCTAGGCCTCACTGTCGTCCACCGCCCTGGTGCTCTCGGCGTGGCGTGGTCAACATGGTCAACGACCGACATGCATCTGAAGTGGACTGTACGTGGAGAGGCTGACAGCTGGGTCCACGGCTGCACGCAAGGAAATGCCTCCTTATTACGCGCAAAATAATGATTCCTCCACCTGACATTTGGGACCCACCGAAAGGGCCTCTGTATTTTGCGAAAAAAACGTTACTACCGCTGACACCTCGGACCCACCAGCTATATCTTCGCACGCAAGGAAGTGCCTCCTTATTACACACAAAAAATGAATACTCCCCCTGCTAGCTGGGACCCAGTATAGTGGGCCTACTAAGTTGACGGGGAAGAAGGGCTTTGTCAACTTAGTCAATATGCACGATTCTAGCTCGACTGACCGTACGATGTCCATCTGACGGCCTTAGTGCTTCTTCAACCTCTGGTCTTCTTGCTCCAGCCGCCCAAAGCAGCGCCAGTCGTGCCGCCTGCTCCTGCCTCCCGTGGCCGGCCGTGCTGCCGCGGAGGCCTCACCGCCCCCATACTACTCCCACCGCTGGTCAGGCCATCCCTCCACTCCACTCACCCACACCCCCTGTTATTCTGCGGCGACGGCAGCGCAGCCGAACCAGTGAACCCTCGTACTCCTCTCCGCGTGGGCATCCACTGCCGCGTCTTCCCTGGCTCCGCGTCATCCCCTTCCTAGGCCTCGCCGTCGTCCATCGCTGTGGTGCTCTCGGCGCGGCGTGGTTAATGTGGTCAACGACGGAATTCCATCGAAAGAATACTGTACATGGAGAGGCTGACAGCTGGGTCCACAACAGCCGCAAGGAAGTGCCTCCTTATTACGTGGAAAATAATTATTCCTCCACTTGATAGCAGGGACCCACCGGATGGGGCACCAGTATTTCACAAAAAATCGTTTGCCCCTGACTGCTGGGACCCACCGGACGGGCCACCGTATTTCGTGAAAAAAATGTTCCCCTGCTGTGAGCTCGGACCCACCGGAAGTGCCTCCTTATTACGCACAAAAAAATGAATACCCCTGCTAGCTGGGACCCACCTTGGTGGGAGGCTGACTTGTGGGCCTACTAAGTGGACGGGGACGGAGGGCTTTGTCAACTCAGTCAATATAAATGATTCTAGCTCTAGTGACCGTACGATGTCCACCCAACGGCCGTAGTGCTTCTTCAACCTCTAGTCTTCTTGCTCCAGCCGCCCAAAGCAGCACCGGTCGTGCCGCATGCTCCTGCCTCCCGTGACCGGCTGTGCTGCTGTGGAGGCCTCACTGCCCCTACTATTCCCATCGCTGGCCAGGCCCTGCGGCGACAACAGCCTCACACCGCAGCCGAACCAGTGAACCCTCGTACTCCTCTCCGCGTGGGCTTCCACTGCCGCGTCTTCCCCGGCTCCTCGTCGTCCCCTTCCTAGGCCTCGCCGTCGTCCACCACCCTGGTGCTCTCGGCGCAGCGTGGTCAACATGGTCAATGAACGACATCCATCGGAAGTGGACTGTACGTGGAGAGGCTGACAGCTGGGTCTACTGCCGCACGCAAGGAAATGCCTCCTTATTACGCAGAAAATAATGATTCCTCCACCTGACAGCTGGGACCCATCGAACGGGCCACTGTATTTCACAAAAAAACATTTCCCCCTGACTGCTGGGACCCACCAGCTACATCTTCGCATGCAAGGAAGTGCGTCCGGGCAAAAAAAAGGATTCGCCCCCTGACTGCTGGGACCCACCAGCTACATCTTCGCAGGCAAGGAAGTGCCTCATAGTCGGGACCCACCTGGTCGAAGCGTACGTAGCGTTGTCATTCTGGTCGCGAACGTGTACATACATACTGGTCGTTGTAGAGGCGCGCACGTGTCGTAGTACAGGTGCGCACGTAGCATGTACATGTACGTACAACGGCCAGGGTGCAAGAAAGAAAATACGGCCACGTATGTACATACGGGCAGGGTCTCGAACGCCTACTCGTGCATACATACGGCCAGGGCTCGTGTACATGGTTGGGTCGGAACGGAGAAACAGCGTCGTCGTCATGTTCATGGGGAGGCACCGGAATGTGTCGTGTTCATGGGGAGGCAACGGAATTCGTCGTGTTCATCGGGAGGCAACGGAACGCGTGGAGCCAACCGGCTGGGTCGGAACGGAATGCGTGGTCGTGTTCTTCGAGAGAGCTTGGACGGAACAGGCGATGGAAACGAGGCCCGGCGTACCGCAGAACCAAGGAAATGGCCTTGTGTTCGACCGACCATGTTCGAAACGGGATCCTGTTCATCAGGAGGGGTGTGGCGTACCGCAAAACAGAGGAAACATACCTCTTATGGTCGAAACGGGGGTCCTGTTGATCGGGAGGGGTGTGGTGTACCGCAAAACGGACGAAATGGACCTCCTACGGTCAAAACGGGGGTCCTGTTGATCGGGAGGGGTGTGTCGTACCGCAAAACGGACGAAACGGACTTGTGTTGGAGCGCTATGGTCGAAATGGGGGTCCTGTTCATCAGGAGGGGTGTGGCGAACCGCAAAACGGGACTCCACGGGATACTGTTCATCTCCACCATCGACCTCCTCCAGCCTCCACGGGCTACCTTCGACCCCTCCAGCCTCCACGGGCTCCTGTTTATCCAGCTTCCACCGTGCGCTACTCCACCGGGTACTGTTCAACTACCCCTCCACGGGCACCCCTCCATCGTCTATTGTTCATCCAGCCCTCCACACCACGGGGTCCTGTTCATCCAGAGGCAACGCCACC